>NC_084731.1:47770681-47773181 GCF_033978785.1 Entelurus aequoreus | reverse complement strand
CCGTATTTAGTGGGAATAACCAGGTTAATACTGCCATGCGTTTATTTTTAAAACTTGCTCACTGAACAGGAAGTCCCTCTTTGCACATGTTAATGCAGTGTAATCAGACCGTAGTCATGTTATATTCAACGGTAATAATGAGGCTTACAAAAACCGACATAAACTGACTTATTGTTCATAGAATGATGCCTTTGTTGACAAAAGCAGTTGATGTCGATTGAAGCGGGCACTTTTAAGTATTAAGAGGAACTCTGTGAACCCCCGTGTGAACTTGGCTTCACGGACGCTCCCATGCTGACGTTCAGGTTCTGCCACAAGACTGATGGAAACGCACAAATCTCTAGGAGTTCTTTTAAGCAAAATCTTGGACAAACATGGATTTATGGTGGCTGTCTCCTCAGAAAAACATCCATCACATGCTTAGTTTGTGTTTGCAAGGAGGAGGTCTACATGTATTAGTTTGACAAATGACAGCAACGTCAGTGAGGTCAATGCTGCTCTCTGAGAAATGGAAGCTTGTCGCCATTGACAACAGTTTCTACGGCGATTACAGCACTTTAGAATAGACCAGCATGGCAGCATCTTTGCTCCAGAAAGAACTTGCTTGATAAATGAAAGTCTTGAATGTTAACCCTGAGGCTGACTGTGTGCAGCTGGAGGAAGGTCACACGGGGCGACTGGAGCGCACCGAGGACCTGTGGCTGCGCGTAAGGAAGGACCACGCTCCTCGACTCGCCCGCCTGTCGTTGGAGAGCCGCTCCCTCCGAGATGTTCTGCTACATGGTGAGTTGTCAAAGCATCCTCTCGTCACACACTCACGCGCACATACTCCTCATATATGTAATCTGTGTTTATTAAACATGTCCCAACTTGCAAACACTAACATTCAAGTGGTTTGAAGGAGACTTATAATCAAATAAGATAATAAGCTGAGGGGGAGGAGCTCCTCCCTCTCAGCTTCTGACCATGAGGAAACACAAAAAATGTAGGATCAAGTATTATTTTCATCTAATCTTGGCATGCACACAATGACATGCAGTGACATAAATGCTGCTAAAAACAGCTGTTTCTGAATCGATTGGCGAGTATGCATGTGTACTTAATGTAGTGACCGGGTGAATCTATATAATGTTTGTGAAGTTTATTTTTGACTGTGTCTGGGGAAAAAAAATAACGGGGACAACTTCAAGATACATATTTAAACAGTGTACATTTTCAAAAGATAAATTACTATACTTTTGGAGAGAGTGGGGCGTGGTTTCATTTGCAATCTGGGAACGCCTCCAAAGTCAAACGCTTTGCAGACAGTCTCCAAAAGCGGATTATAAAAGTGACTGACTGTGGAGCAAAATGTATATCAAAGCATATCCAATACATATTAACTACTGTAGAGCAGGGTTTTTTTTAACCTTTTTGACCTGGGGCCCAACTTTTTCACTAAAGAAGAGGCCGGAGCCCACTCAAGTATTAACACTGAATTAGTAATCTTACAGTGCAAAGTAAGCAGCCCATATTATTCTTCCTGATACTTCACAGTTTATTATGGGCACGTTAACTTTTAGCATACTTGTGAGAACATTAGCATGGTGACGTTGTATGCTAGCTGTTTAGCTAATTTTGTGTGTTTCAAAACTAATCAATCATGGACTTTTCTACTTGGTAATTTTGACCAAGTGTTCAGTTCAGTTCAGTTTATTTCAAACATGCATACGATAAAATGTAATGCATCACATATTTCCAGTTGTTTCATTACAGCACGTCCGAAAAGGAGTAGGAAGAAGCAGAGCTTGTTTAATCTTACCCCTTTTCATATCATAGCAATTTTGTCCCATTTCCTTGTTCTCTGTTTGTAACAGAAAAGTGAATAAATGAATAACAATAAGTAAACATTAAGTACATAAATAATCATTATCTAAAAAAAAAAAAGGTTCAAGATGTTCATCATAATTGTTCTTCTTTGTACTTTGTGTATGCTTGTAGTTTGAACAGTCTCTTAAACTGAATCATATTGGTGCTTTGTTTGTTTTTTTGCTTAATCCATTCCATAAATTAAATTCCACATACAGATGTGCCAAAGGTTTTAAGTGTTGTACGCGCATACAAATGTTTTAAATTAGATTTTCCTCTAAGGTTATATTTCTTCTCTTTTTTGTTTGAGAATAATTGTTGTACATTCTTGGGTAGCAGGTTATAGATTGCTTTGTACATAATTTTAGCAGTTTTCAAATTCACCAAGTTGTTGAATTTCAATATTTGTGATTCAATAAATAATATCCCTATATTTCTACACAATAACCCAGATATGGTAACACTAGCGAGCAGTAGAGAATATGAAGAGATTTTTGGTCCAGAATATATTTCGCTTTATTCATTATTGACGTGTTTCTTGCTACTTTATGTTATATATTTTTTATATGACGTTTCCAGTTCATTTTTATCATCTCTTATTACACCCAAAAATGTGTTTGTTTTTTTACCCTTTCAATGTCTATTCCGTCTA
>NC_084731.1:47713181-47765681 GCF_033978785.1 Entelurus aequoreus | reverse complement strand
TACTTTAATGTTTCCGTTATACTGTTCGTCTATATAATAAAAACAATTATTCCTGGTGTGAAAGAAACAATTTGTTTCTGGATCTATATCCTTATCTAATTCTGAACTATTGCGATTTATGCTTCTGGTGTTTTTTAGTTCCATATATTCCTGTTCACCAATCATTTGTGTTGCTCTATGAATGCCCATAAGTGTACAAAACCCAAAACCAGTGAAGTTGGCACGTTGTGTAAATCGTAAATTAAAACAGAATACAATGATTTGCAAATCCTTTTCAACCTATATTCAATTGAATAGACTGCAAAGACAAGATACTTAACGTTCGAACTGGAAAACTTTATTTTTTGCAAATATTAGCTCATTTGGAATTTGATGCCTGCAACATGTTTCAAAAAAGCTGGCTCAAGTGGCAAAAAGACTGAGAAAGTTGAGGAATGCTCATCAAACACTTATTTGGAACATTCCACAGGTGAACATGCTAATTGGGTATAAAACCAGCTTCCATGAAATGCTCAGTCATTCACAAACAAGAATGGGGCGAGGGTCACCACTTTCTGAGCAAATTGTTTAAGAACAACATTTGTCAATCAGCTATTGCAAGGAATTTAGGGATTTCACCATCTACGGTCCGTAATATCATCAAAAGGTTAAAAGAATCTGGAGAAATCACTGCACGTAAGCAGCAACGCTGAAAACCAACATTGAATGGCCGCGAACTTCGATCCCTGCAGTACTGCATCAAAAACCGACATAAGTGTGTAAAGGATATCACCACATGGGCTCAGGAACACTTCAGAAAACCATTGTCAGTAACTAGTTTGTCGCTACTTCTGTAGATAGATAGTACTTTAAGTGCAAGTTAAAACTCTACTATGCAAAGCGAAAGTCATTTATCAACAACACCCAGTTGCTGCCATTAAATTCTAAGTTAATGATAATTTGCAAAGAATAAGTTTCTCAGTTCGAACATTAAATATCTTGTTTTTGCAGTCTATTCAATTGAATATAAATTGAAAAGGATTTGCAAATCATTGTATTCTGTTTTTATTTACGAATTACACAATGTGCCAACTTCACTGGTTTTGGGTTTTGTAGATGAATGTGCACCTGAGTAAAGATCTTCTTGTTCGGTAATCCTTTGGAGTGTTGTAGTTTTGTAGTCGAATGTCAATGTTTGTTTTCTGTCAGACTCTATTATTTTTGTTGTTGTGGTTGCTGGGAGTTGTGATATTCGTCCAGATCCTTGATGTCTTTGACAACGAGGACTCTTGCTTGTGGACCTCCATTGAGCTTTATGTAAATTTTGCAGGTGGCGCTCCAAGTTCCCTGAATTTCCCTGTTTCCTCAAGTCGCGTGCTTTCTTGGCGATTTCAACATTGCGTTTAGGGAGGTGCTCGTTCATGTACACATTTGTGCCCTTCAGCTTTTTTCCCTGTGTCAGCAATGCCATTTCCTGCTGGCGAGCTTAACGATGGTGACAGGCGTGGTGTTGTTGCCTCTTCTATTCAGTAAAATGCACGCATCAATGGTATTAATATCGACATAAATTCCCTTTGAATGCAGAAAATTGACCACTTGTTGCTCTGTTGAAGCAGCGTCCATGTCATTTGGTTCTCTGTTGTCAACTGCTCTTGCATAGGATCAAGGATTGATACGTGTCCCTGCAATGATGATGACATTCTGTCGTATAAACTGATCCACTTCCTCTTTGATGTTTTCCAAAACACTGATCTTTCCCAGATTGGTGATATCTTGTTGCTTGGCACCGTAGAGTCATATAAATTGGTATGTGACACATGCTAACTGTTAGCATGCTAACTATTTGAGCTGATTTTGCAACCGTTTACCCCAGAGTCATATAACTTGGTATGTGAGTCTTATTAACTGTTAGCACATTAACTGTTAGCATACTTCTAAAAACGTTAGCATGCTAATGTTTTTTGCTTGCTCTTTGTTACTTTCTATGTGTACACCAACAAATACTGCATTTTGGTATTTCTTTTTACCCAGTCAAATGGTAGCGTTATAATGTTAACATGCTAACATTAGCAAGCTAACTTTTTCTACTATTTTTACACTTTTTTTTCTCTAATTCCACAGCCATACATCTTTAGGTCATATAACTTGGTATATGACACATGCTAACTGTTAGCATTCTAATGCACATATGTCAGAGTCAAGGCCCGCGGGCCGGATATGGCCCGCGAGAAGGTTTTTTACGGCCCTTGGGATGATCTTGATTTATTATTAGAACCGGCCCGCAGACCGCAGATCTTTTACACGCACCAAGCGGATGCCGGTCCAAGGTTCCGAAAGGGGGCGAGCGGCCCGCCGGGACGCGCCTGCCGGCCGAAGGGCTGCAGCCCGGCCGTCAGTCGCGGAGCCCGCCGTGCCACGCGCGCCAAGGGGGCGGGCCGAAACCCGGCCCCGAGGCCCTGAGACTTCTGCTTTGTTTCCCCAAACCGCGCGTCACCGCCGGGCCCGCACCACCGTCGGGCTGCAGCCCGAGCGTCGGTGGCGGAACCCGTCATGTGCCGCGCGCGCCAAGCGGAGCGGGGGGGTCAAGCGGGCCGAAACCCGCAGGCCACCCCCTCACCACGAGGCCCTGAGACTTCTGCGTTTGACCCCTACGCGCGGCCCGTTGGGACGCGCCCGCCGTCAAGCCACGAGGGCCAGCCGTCGGGTCGCGGAGCCCGCCGTGCCACGCGCGCCAAGGGGCGGGCCGAAACCAGCGGGGGGTTTCGGGCACCCAACTCGCCTCCCTCCCACGGAGGGAGGAGGGGGGTTTAATGTGAACATTACTGTGCAATCACATATTTAGAGTTTTTACTCAATTCAAGTTTAAAAGTTAAAGTTTAATATTTGTTTTCACTGCATGTTACTTCTCCTTAAACAAAGTGTTGTTTTTGATTTATAGATTTTTGCACTTTATTTTATTGTATTTCAATTTAATTATATTTTAAAAATATTTCAGTTGAGTGGATGATAGAAAATTGCTATTATTGTTTTTTTCTTTGAAGTAAATTTAGCCCACTTTTGCTAAAATAGAAAATATAGGCTACTGATGGTGCCTTGAATACCGGTTTCTTTCATTTAATGTTCATGTTATGGGGATTTTTATATAAAGGAAATTTGTCTTTTGTGTCTGTTGAAAATTAAAGATTACTGACAGAGCCATAAGAAAATATTGCTTTATTTATCTGATCATATTGGAATATATTTGTTAGGTTTTCAGTAGGTTCAATTAGGTTCACTAGACTATATGCGTCATTTAAAAATTTTTCAATGAACATTCGAACAGTCCGGCCCTCGGCTTGTAGCTAAATTTTTTATTTGGCCCTCCGTCCATTTGACTTTGACACCCCTGTTCTAATGTTTGCATGCTAGCGTGCTAACTTTTTCAGCAGATTTTACACTTGTTTCTCTAATTCCAAAGCCATACACCTTAGAGTCATATAACTTGGTATGTGACACATACTAATTGTTAACATGCTAATGTTAGCATGCTAACATTCCAGCGACCCCCGGCCAGAGGCTTAGGGCACAGATAGCACGCCCATCAAAATTTCCGCGTGAATTTTCGAGTTAAATTTAACCTACTTACATTTTAAAGGCCTACTGAAACCCACTACTACCGACCACGCAGTCTGATAGTTTATATATATCAGTGATGAAATCTTAACATTGCAACACATGCCAATACGGCCGGGTTAACTTATAAAGTGCAATTTTAAATTTCCCGCTAAACTTCCGGTTGAAAAAGCCTTTGGAGGATGACGTATGCTCGTGACGTAGCCAGGGGAACAGAGGTATGGCTTCCCCATTGAATACAATACAAAATAGCTCTGTTTTCATTTCATAATTCCACAGTATTCTGGACATCTGTGTTGGTGAATCTTTTGCAATTTGTTTAATGAACAATGGAGATTGCAAAGAAGAAAGTTGTAGGTGGGATCGGTGTATTAGCGGCTGGCTGTAGCGACACAACAAGAAGGACTTACTTGGATAGCAGACGCGCCAGCCGATGCTAGCCGCCAACACATTTGTGTTGGGGTGAAGTCCTTCGTCGCGCCGTCGATCGCTGGAACGCAGGTGCGCACGGGTGTTGATGAGCAAATGAGGGCTGGCTGGCGTAGGTGGAGCGCTAATGTTTTTATCATAGCTCTGTGAGGTCCGGTTGCTAAGTTGCTAAGTTAGCCTTAGCGTCGTTAGCAACAGCATTGTTAAGCTTTGCCAGGCTGAGAATTATTAACCGTGTATTTACATGTACATGGTTTAATAGTATTGTTGATCTTCTGTCTATCCTTCCAGTCAGGGGTTTATTTATTTTGTTTCTATCTGCATTTGAGACAGATGCTATCACGTTAGCTCATGCTGAAGAGCTTCGTCGATGTATTGTCGTGGAGATAAAAGTCACTGTGAATGTCCATTTCGCGTTCTCAACTCTCATTTTCAAGAGGATATAGTATCCGAGGTGGTTTAAAATACAAATCCGTGATCCACAATAGAAAAAGGAGAGAGTGTGGAATCCAATGAGCCAGCTTGTACCTAAGTTACGGTCAGAGCGAAAAAAGATATGTATTTCACTGCATTCTAGTCCGTCACTCTAACGTTCCTCATCCACAAATCTTTCATCCTCGCTCAAATTAATGGGGTAATCGTCGCTTTCTCGGTCCGAATAGCTATAGCTGCGTTGAAAACAATAGAAAAATATGAGGAAGTGAACAACTGACAACGTCACGCTACTTCCGGTAGGGGCAAGGCTTTTTTTATATCAGAGACCAAAAGTTGCGAACTTTATCGATGTTGTTCTATACTAAATCCTTTCAGCAAAAATATGGCAATATCGCAAAATGATCAAGTATGACACATAGAATGGATCTGCTATCCCCGTTTAAATAAAAAAAATTCATTTCAGTAGGCCTTTAACAGGATTGTCAAATGATATGAAAGCAAATGTTAATTAATCACAACAATTATTATCAAGGCTCAGGTCAGGCTGATTACAAAATAATACTAACCAAATATACTGCAAAAGAATAGACTCATTAAAATAGATGCAAATACATGTTTTATGTAATTACGCAAATAAAATGAATAATTAATATTTTACTAAATGAATAATAAATAATAATAATGTATATGTTTCTTAAATAAATTGTCAATACAATTAAAATGCAAATGAAAATAGAGCTTCACCACTTGTCCAGAAATTAGAGTAAAGTTACATTAACAACAGTAATCAATCCAAGCAAGAGACAATATAGGCATGCTTTTGAAATAATTTGCATAGGAAGATGACAATTTACATTGTGTTATCAAAAATATGCTTTTTATGTGTTCAAACAAAAAGGTTAAAATGTGATTTAAAAAAAAAAAAATGTCCGTCTGTGCTGCAGTTTTAAATGACTTAAAATGGAGATTGTATGCATATAGAAAGCTAAAAACCAACACCAAAAAAACAACTGACGTGCATAGTAATCAATTAAAAAGTCAGCTGATTGTTGATTGAGGATTTTTTGAAGCAGCTTAGGCACAATTAAGTGCACTACTGCCATACTAATAACCTGCATGTTTGTTTTCCAACAGGCAAACCTAAACTGGGCCGGGAGTTGGGGCGGGGCCAGTATGGAGTTGTGTACTTGTGTGATAGTTGGGGGGGACACTATCCATGTGCCCTGAAGTCTGTGGTGCCGCCGGATGATAAACACTGGAATGACCTGGCTTTGGAGTTTCACTACACAAGGTGAGTCTGTGACGTCCGAGGCTTTGAAAACCCACACTATCTTAAACTCCAAACCTAACTTTGGTGGACCGCCACAAATAAATGTATGTTACCCTATAAAATGCCTCTCTTATTAAGAAACAATAACAAGCGAACAGTAAAGGGTTACCACTTTGCCAACACTGACTATGGTCTCAGTGCATGCTCAGTAAATAGGTATTTTTACAAATATTATTTATTTTATATTGCCAGCTTTCTATTCAGTTGTGAAGCAGATGACCACGTGACAATGCTATTGGCGGACCAATCACAGTGATCTCTGTCCCTGCAGCTGATTGGCTCAGCTACATCGAGACAACTGTTTGTTTTCGCTGAGCTCCATGTAGCGTTTGTTTCGCTTTTATGCGGAGAATATTTGTCTTCATTTTAATACCTACCATGTCTTCCAAAAGTTTCTGTGCCCTCGAAGGCTTCTACCACAGAATCTATGCCCAGAGGAAGCTGCTTACAATTGGAGAAAAGGTGGACCTCCTCATTACTATGCTAAAGAAAGGTGACGCTCCCCCAGGAAGAAGTAAACATTTCACGACACCACCACCCCAGCTCCACTCTCCTCCTCGATTATAAATAGCATCATTTGTCTATACCATTGTTTTAGGTTCACCTCTGCCTAGCATCGTATTCTCATTAACATTAAATAAAACAAAAGGAAATATAGATTAATTTACAATGCAGAGTAACTTCATTTACCTTGTTTTTAGTCTGTAACAGTAAAGATTTAAAGTGCATCAATATGCCTGGAATTTGAAAAAAAATTAAAATCCTTAAACATTTTAGATTGACCTAAACCATTTTGATACTGAAAAATTAATTGAAATAAACTCAATAAATAACTAGATGAGGCAATTCCTGAAGGAATGCTCCATTGCTGAAGTTGAACTGAAATGCTGACAGAATGTAGTATGAATGAATGAATAGTTTGAATGTTGAAATGGTTTGAATGTTGAAGAGTTTGAATTTCCAGGAAAAACGGAATTTGGTTTGGAACTTGGGAAAGGGTTAGTTGGATGAGTGTTGATGTTGGAATGGTTTCAATAGGTTGAAAAATGTGCAAATTGTGGAAGTTTAAAAAAATGGACAATTAATTTAGAATGGGGGAAACAAAACAAAACTGGGAATTCATGGAAATCCGGAATTTTTTTTTTTTAAACTGTTGAAGGAGAGCACACAATTGTGAACAGGCTGAATAGTTTGGAGTTGTTTGAATCGGATGAAAAATTTGGAAATTGTGGAACTTTGAAAATTTTTCCAATAATTAAGGGGGACGGCGTGGCGAAGTTGGTAGAGTGGCTGTGCCAGCAACGGAGGGTTGCTGTTTAATGGGGTTCAATCCCCACCTTCTACCATCCTAGTCACGTCCGTTGTGGCAAGACACTTCACCTTTGCTCCTGATGGGTGGTGGTTAGCGCCTTGCATGGCAGCTCCCACCATCAGTGTGTGAATGGGTGAATGTGGAAATACTGTCAAAGCGCTTTGAGTACCTTGAAGGTAGAAAAGCTCTATACAAGTATAACCCATTTATCATTTATCATTTAATTTTAATGGGAATTTCATGAAAATTTGGGGAAAAGCGGGAATTTTTGGAAAATGTTAAAAGACTTGAATGTTCTGAATGAGGTGAAATGGTTGGTGCTGGAATTTTTCAAATCGGTCAAGAAATGTTGAAGTAGTAACATTTTTAATTGAGAAATGGTATTAAGGAATTCCAGGAAAACCTGGAAATTTTCCAGTTAAAAAAAACAACTTAGTTTTTTGTCCTGATTAAGAAGAATGTTGGACCGTGGAACGGTTAAAGTGAGTTGAAAAATGTAGGCGGCGTAGTCTCTAGAAAAAAGGGAATTCTGGGAATTCCTGGAATTTTTTTGAACTTGGAATAATAATAGTTTGAATGTCCAGGATGGTGGAATATGTTGAAGGTGGAATGGTTTGAATCGGTTGTAAAATGTGGAAATGGCGGAAGTTTGAAAAATGGCCAATTCGTTTTGAATGGGAAAAATGTCCCCAAAAACTCGGAATTCTGGGAAATCTGAGAATTTTTGGAATTAGTCAAGGGAAAGCCCACAATTCCCGAATAGGCTGAACAGTTTGAATCGTGTGAAAAATGTGGAGGGTAAAGCGTGCTAAAATCTGGAGAGGAAGAAGAATAAGTTTAAGTAGAAGAATGAATAGATGACTTTTGGTGTAGAAAACCATATGTGTGACTGCTTTGGAGTATTCACACAATAATACATTCAAATTGATCCGCAACATTACCTCAGGAGCACAATATATAAAACATACAACCTACGAAACAAAAATGTATTTAAACATTTGTGCAGATTTTTAGTTTTTAATCAAAATGAGGGAAGTCAGGATTAATGGCTACAATGAGCACGTTTTGTAGTGCACAGTTTTACGTAACACGATTTGAAGCGGGATACAACATGATACTGATAAAACATGTTCCCTGGGGTCACACATGCCATGCGCCATGGCGCACCATGCAATGCCGGGTGGCAGAGTCGTGTATAGAGAGAGAGTATGGCCAACCCGGTTTCAGACGATCTCCTCAATGATTGGTCAAAAGGCAGTCACGTGGCTACGGAACACTGCTCTAGAACACTTTATTTTGTAAAAAAAAAATTGTATGTGGCATTCAATACCAATAATATAATACATCATCTGTTTTACAACAACATTAGAAAATTCCAAAGGTAATAATATATATTTAAAAAAAATTGTGATAGAAAACGGATGGATGGAGGGTGTTATAACTCGCTATAAAACATTTTTAATTCTATGATCTATTGTCAAAGTGTCGGATCGGGATTTGAAATCTGATGCCAAAAAATTGGATTGAAGTCCAAAAATGTTGATCGGTACATCCCTGGTTACCATAAAGGCATTTTGCCTCAATCCTTAGTGCCATGCCAACTGTTGTTATTGTCAATAGTGTGTGTGTGCATGTGTGTGTGTCGAAAACTAATTAAGCATTTTTCAAGCATTCTATAGCTTCCAAGAGTCGTCATTTTGTGTTGCTGAGGTTTTTCTTCGAACTAATGACTGTCTCTTAGCACGTGGCTGCCTAAAGTGTCACAAAGGCAAGGAATGCGATGTTCTTGACAAGCGGTGACACTTTGTGCGCAGGACCCTGCCCAAGCACGAGCGGCTGGTCGACCTGCACGGCTCCGTCATCGACCACACGTATGGCGGCGGCTCCAGCATTGCCGTGCTGCTCATCATGGAGCGGCTGCACAAAGACCTCTACACCGGCCTCAAGGTACGGCTCACGTCGATCCCACCCCAAATGTTGACTCAAACGTTGTGGTTTGTTTGCATGCCAGGCTGGTTTGTCGCTGCGGGAGAGGCTGCAGATCGCTCTGGACGTGGTGGAGGGGATTCGCTTCCTGCACAGTCAGGGTCTCCTGCACAGAGATATTAAGCTCAAGAATGTCCTGGTAAGTGCACTGCAAATAAGATTGCGGACTGCTAGAGAGGCCCACATTGGCTGTCACACCGATACTGTCCAGTAGGGGTGTCCCGATCTGATATTGATTGCAGAATAAACAAGTATCAGATGATATCGGCTTGATGTAAAATGTCTGATACAAGTAGTCCTGCCGTGTGCTTACTTGGGCTGAGCTGGACAGACAGTTAACATGTAAATGTCCTCTAATAAGCGCACAAGGTTGGTCTTTTTTAAATATTTGAATCAAGTTATTTACAAAAAGTAAACACGGTAGTCTATAGGCTACTAGGAGCTAGCAGCTACATAACAGCTAAGCACACATTTGCAGGCAAGCTAGACATAAGTAATAATAATTGAACAATATTGCTGTCTAAGATAGCACATTTGTCAATGAAAACAAGTATTAAATAATCGCATATTCTATGCACATACAAGGCAGAAGCGTATTAAAAAATATCCAGTAACAAACGTGTCCGCATCCTCCAACTTGCTGCGTCAGGAGCTTAACTGGATGAATTATTGTGACTACTAGGTATCACAAAAAACTAATTACCACTCCACTTCAACTTAAAGACAGCATAAGTCCATTCCAGACAGTTAAAGTAGCCATATGTAAAAATCTGGCCAGAAATGGTACTGCAATGACGGTCCCTGTCGTCCCCTCTCACTCTCCCTGACTGAGGTTGCCAGATACGCAGCCGAATCCAGCTCGATCGACTGGGCTACTCCAAGGAACTTCAAACTTCCACTGCCTCTTACTGGGGGTTGAGGTGCTGGGACCATAATAGCTGAATAGACAAGTCAATAAAAAATCTCGAACCAACACATTTTACACAGAAATTAGGCCATTTTCCAGGAGAAGTACGTAATGCCGGCGTACAATATCACAACAAATGGCAATCATATTGTTATTGCCAGTACTATCAGAAAACAAAGACAAAAACAAACTACAACCAACGCTAGCAATGGTTATACTGGTGAAAATAAGTAGAGCATGCTTAGCAGCCTAATGTACGCCCAAACTAAAGAGGAGACATTTTACCAAAGTATACCTATAGGCTACTGTTTCAAATGTTTCAGATTGCCATAAAACTTGGTACATGTAGTCCACAATATGCAAACACGAATGAGGAATTATTTTATCATGTGATTTGGCTGTCTCCATACATTTCACATTGCCACGATAGCCGTGCTAATGTTGCAACCCATTTCCTCAGCGTATCAGCATATTGAGAACAAAATACACACTGACACTACCCATATTCACATAGGTTTTATTTGCCGAAAATATATTTTGCCCTGTCAGTTCGAATACACATCGACATACAGGCTATCAGGCATCTATTTCCCCCTTTAGCCAATATGTCGATGTGTCATTGACCGGGCTAGCATGCTAAGCATTACACTAGGAGCTAAGCACCATCACACTAAGCATTCTTTGCACGAACATACTAGCTTTGTTAGACAAGATCATAGACTGTAGTGGACAATATAGTTTACTTACGAAATGTCCATTTCCATTTATTACAAGTAATAAGAAAACAAAAATGTCTTACTTACCTATCAAGGAGGAAATTAGCAAGTTTGGCGTCAGATGAAAAAATCTTCTCCGCCTTCAATCGTCTCCATCTTTCAAAGGCATCCCCGATACAAATCCTTGTTTTGTTCCTGGCTTTGTCATGAATAAGTTGAGAATCGTAATGATGCCTTTTATATTTACTAAGGTCTGACATGTTTAGTAACTTTACCAGTGGCAGTAGCCAGACGAAGAGGGCGGTGCGTAACTGGCAACCTGGATGTGACACACTCACGGACTTTCTAATCGGTCAAACGGTGAAATGAAAACAATAACAAGATTTCGGGGCTGTAAATCTAATTTGGAAATGAGCATATCCCGGCTGAACTACCGTTATCAGTTATAAAGGTATTCGAAAAGAACATGATATATTAATGCCTTTTGACATATCAGGGCCATTTAATAATGACTTGACATGAAATTATTACATATGGCTCCTTTAATAATAAATAGGTTAGTGTTTTTATACCAAGTAGGGTTGTACAGTATACCGGTACTAATAAAGTACTGCGGTACTAATGAATTAAAAACAGTACCGGTACTTTTTTTCTTTTACGGATATGACGCGCGCCATCCTCACATCGTGACATTGCTGGTTTTACGAGTAGAGGTGCATGTTCGGCAACGCACACGCACTTCCAAGCAGAAACAGTGTGTAGACAGAAAAGGGAGAATGGACAGAATGGACGCATTTTGGCTTAAAAACTAACGATAAAGGTGAAGCCATAACACTGAAGCACCACTCAGCAAGAGGTGCTTTAAGACATGGGTAGTTAGCTAGCAGCTAACGTCCATCTACTGTTAGCAGTGTTTTTGCACTTTTTAAATCACTAATGCTTATCTCCATGGCGACAAATAAAGTGAGTTTCTTACAAGTATCATCCCTGCAGGACGAGGAATAGCTAAACATGTTCCACTACATACCGTAGGAGGATACAATAGCTAACCGCTTAAAGCAAGCTAGCATTCCTGAATGTAAACAAATGACACAGACATCGACTCTAACGATACCAATTACAAGACCTGTATATAGTCAATACTACAATGATTACATCAATGTTTTTTTATTACAAAATCAATTGTCTGTATGCACCTCGAATATGCTCCTCGCAAATACCGGTAGTCTTTTTTTTATTTTTTTTTATTTTCACAGCGATTCGCTTCTTCTTTCCGCGCTGGTTTGTTGAGGTTTTGGGACTTTTACTTAGTTGGCAAAATGGACAAAACTTGTCAAAAGGGCGAAAAACTAAGAAAAGGCACACATGCTGTAGTGTTGAGACATGACTCTTCCAAGTTGAGTGGATAGCTCCACCTACCCACAAATGTTTCGCCCTGCTTTCTTGCCTGCAGGCGCCTGAATGAAGGGTTCGTACACAGGGACATATTTAGCTTGACCTACAAGTTTGCACATAGAGGGGTTTCTTAACCAAGATTCCACTGTGTTCAAGTAAATGCCTGCTACTCTCTGCAGTTGAGTAAACAAACGTTGCAGTTTTTCGCCTGATTTTTGTGGCGTTGAAGATACAACTGCTCTGTCGTCAGCGCACATGTGTGCACTTCCTCTTTTGCAGCTCGACAAGCAGAATCGTGCAAAGATCACCGACCTGGGCTTCTGTAAACCGGAGGCCATGATGTCCGGCAGCATCGTCGGGACCCCCATCCACATGGCCCCGGAGCTCTTCACGGGTACCGTCGCTCAACTTCTTCCCGCCGTCCCTAAACGCACCCCGAAGCCACACTCTTGCTAACGTTAGCACTCTGCGCCTCACAGGGAAGTACGACAACTCCGTTGACGTTTACGCCTTCGGGATCCTCTTCTGGTACCTCTGCACCGGCTCCGTCAAACTCCCAGAAGCCTTTGAGAAATGCTCCAGTAAGGACCAGCTGTGGAATAATGTTAAGAAAGGTAAACATGGCTCAAAGTACACTTTAGAGTAGTCAGTGTGCAGCTTGTATAGATTTACTATGCACAGACATTGAGTCAACATACAGTAAGTGTTGTGTAAATAGCAGTACAAATATTATTGTGTTTCACTGCACGAGTGCTGCCGGCACTAGAGAGCTGCGGTTAATCGTGTTGTCTTTTGACTCATTTTCATCAGATAGTAAATCTATACTGTTTTACAAGCTGCACGCCGACTCCTCTAAAGTATTCCGCTCCTCGTTCCTCGCCAGGTGCCCGACCCGAGCGCTTGTCGTTGTTTGACGAGGAGTGCTGGCAGCTGATGGAGGCCTGCTGGAACGGTGACCCTTCCCAGAGGCCCCTGCTGGGCATTGTGGAGCCCAGCCTGCAAAGCATCATGGTCCGCCTCTGCAGCTACGACTCAGACCTGAAAAGCAGCAGCCTGGAGGACTCGAACTGAAAAAAAAAAAAAAAGGCACTCCCCGCAGAGTAAAAGAAGCGCACACAAGGTGTTTTTGTCGTATTTATGAACGGAGGACTGTCGTCCTCCCGACTCACGGTTGATGTAATTTATGAAGAAGAAATGTTTTATTGTTGTGCACTCGTGCTCGTTAAAGAAAACGTTACCAGATGCAACTTTTAAATAAGTCCAGTGTTGTCATGAAAAAAATCTATTCATCAAATATTTTAGATTGTATTTAATGTCTGCATACATACAAGCATCTTTCTTTTTTAATAAAAATGATCTGTTACAACAAATCACATCCTCTTTTTTTTTTACTTTGCAACATGGCCGTCACGTGACCTTTTACAGCCTCTCAACACTTTTCTGTATCAATTTTTTAATAAATATATATTTCCACAAAGTTGAAGTTTTTAAGCTCACTTTGACACTAGTTCTTCTAAAAAGATGTTTATTTTTACACAAGAAAATATGTGCATGTGGTGTGGGGTGAGCTTAGAAGTAGTGCGTGGGAACCTGGCTTCAGGGTCAAAGGTCAAATTCTGTTTGGACCAGTTGGTGACATTTGACCCTTGAAAAAAGTGTTATAAATATATGCTCTATTGAATATTTCTATGTCTATTGTTTGTACACAATTATAACATGTATATTATAATACATATTAAAATATAACATTGTCATAATAAAGTATATTATTTTAAGAGAAATGTTAAAATATGTTATATTCATATACTATGTCCATGTAATACAACAAAATATATCAGGTTCCATTTTATATGTATATACCAAAGGTGTGTGTGCATATATATATATATATATATATATATATATATATATATATATATATATATATATATATATATATATATATATATATATATATATATATACAATTTCCTTCCACATTATAGATATGTTGGGTAATATATAGTAATTTATGCATATAATGAAAGATTATAATATAGGTTGATATATATTGTTAATATTATTTTGTTATATTACATGTAATAATACATCATGTAAAATATATAACATTTTATGTTGTGATATAATATAACATTAAATATTATTATATATATTTATGTTATTATTTAATAATCAATTATATATTTATTATTAGCTACTTCTCTTTGTTTATAATTTATATCTTCTGCTGGATCTACTCTCTATTTTATGCTGCAGTTGTTACACATACTGTAATATTGTACATGGTGATTGGGATTTGTTATATATTGTATATATTATATACAATCATAATATAATATAGTATATTATATCAGTATATATTAAATACTGTATATATAATATGCAGTGTTGGGTTAGTTACTGAAAACAGTAACTAGTTACTTTATTTCAAAAGTAACTCAGTTACTAACTCAGTTACTTACACCAAAAAGTAATGCGTTACTGTGAAAAGTAACTATTTAGTTACTTATATTTATTTTATTATTTTTTTAAGGCCCCCTTTAATGCCCTTTTAGCCTTCATTTCAGTACTGTTATTGCACTGGAGAATAGTACAATCTGTTGATCAACTTGACATGCATTTGCATCACTGAACTCTGCTAAGCAATGTGGTCTACATACAACACACAAAGTTTCAAAGGGCCGAATTGTTTCAGGCCAAAACAAATTGACGAAACTATTTTAAATAGCGGCAACATAACATACATAAGTAACAAACAGCATAATAACAACATAGCTGTAAACCAAGGAAGGCACACACTACATACACAAAGCCTAACCAGGCGTTTTTTTCTCTCAAGGAATTCTGAAATAAAATCATGTCTGAAGCCCAGAACACTCTACACATTTCCCCAGTTTTAGTTTAGAGATAAGGAAAGATTGGCCTGGCCCACTAGGATCCCTCTTTATGTTTGTGAACTTTATAGTCTATACATTTAGAGTGATGTGATAATCAAACACTCTAGAAGTCTAGAATGAAAGAGTATATAAGAGAATTGACAGAGTGTGTACCTTCAGTGCTGCAATGGCTCTATCAATGTTGTCCTGGCTAGCAGTGCCTCGTTAAAATCCAGCCGCTGTTGCTTAGGAGGTGAAGTGTGTCTCTCTTTACTAGCTTCGTCGAAGCATGTTACTTTCGTAGCTGTTTCAGCAGATTTGAATAGCTAGGATAGGATCTTTGATCCAAGACACAGCTTACATTTAACTAAAATGTTCTTTTCTTTGTGGTCGACAAAAGAAAAGTAGTGAGAATATCTCCATGTTAAGAAACTCGGCTTCGGGCTTCGCCATGTCTTATTAATAAACACAGACACACCTCCTCCCACACACACACACACACACACACACACACACACACACACACACACACACACACACACACACACACACACACACACACACACACACACACACACACACACACACACACACACACACACACAGCGCACGCCTCTTCTTTGTCGCCTCATCTCCGTCGCCTCTTCTGCGGCTCTCCAATAAAACACACTCAGATCTTCTCAGTTTCTAGCCGGTACTACATAAAAAATACCGTAAAATAACGCAGTAACGCATCATGTAGTAACGGTAACTGAGTTACTGAATATAAAAAATAACGCGTTAGATTACTATTTACTGCCGAAAGTAACGGCGTTACAGTAACGTGTTACAAAGTAACGCGTTAGTCCCAACACTGATTATATGTAAATATTACATATATGTTATATTTTATACTGCTACTATGGTAAATTTTTAGTCTACTTAATACCTGCATTATCCTTTCCATCCTTTGCAACTGAGCTATTGTGTGGAACAATTTCCCTTGTGGTTCAATACAATTTGTCTAAGTCTAAATCTATGATATAATAATATTAATACATTAAAATATAGATTCTATTTATAGTATATGATAATACATATATATATATATATATATATATATATATATATATATATATATATATATATATACATATATATATACATATATATATATATATATATATATATATATTAGGGGTGTGGGGAAAAATCGATTCGAATTCGAATCGCGATTCTCACGTTGTGCGATTCAGAATCGATTCTCATTTTTAAAAAATCGATTTAAAAAAAAAAATGTATTTCTTTATTTTTTAATATATATATGTATATATATATATTTTTAATTAATCAATCCAAAAAAAAAAATACACAGCAATACCATAACAATGCAATCCAATTCCAAAACCAAACCCGACCCAGCAACACTCAGAACTGCAATAAACAGAGCAATTGAGAGAAGACACAAACACGACACAGAACAAACCAAAAGTAGTGAAACTAAAAATGAATATTATCAACAACAGTATCAATATTAGTAACAATTTCAACATAGCAGTGATTAAAAATCCCTCATTGACATTATCATTAGATATTCATAAAAATAAATAAATAAAGAATAGTGTCACAGTGGCTTACACTTGCATCACATCTCATAAGCTTGACAACACACTGTGTCCAATATTTTCACAAAGATAAAATAAGTCATATTTTTGGTTCATTTAATAGTTAAAACAAATTTACATTATTGCAATCAGTTGATAAAACATTGTCCTTTATAATTATAAAAGCTTTTTACAAAAATCTACTACCCTGCTTGCACGTCAGCAGACTGGGGTAGATCCTGCTGAAATCCTATGTATTGAATGAATAGAGAATCGTTTTGAATCGGGAAAAAAAAATCGTTTTTGAATCGAAAATCGTGTTGAATTGAAAAAAAAAAATCGATTTTGAATCGAATCGTGACCCCAAGAATCGATATTGAATCGAATCGTGGGACACCCAAAGATTCACAGCCCTAATATATATATTTAAACAATATATAGTATATTGTTATATTAGGTTATATTATATTCATCCATCCATTTTCTACCGCTTGTGTATATTATTCAGAATATTTTATATGTAAACATTTTATATGACTATTATAACAAAAACATTGAATAAATACATTAAAAACAAATGACAAAGTAACACTCAAATAAAGTTGGTTTTTGTCTTGCATTAACGTATATTAAATATCGGACACAAAAATATTAGCATTTATTTTTTGTGTGTATGTAATTTTTCAGAACGCTATTTTTTTAAATAAAACAAAATGCAACCTTCAGCAAGGCACCAAAACTGCTTTTAAATATTTTAATTGGTTTTTCATCCGAAGTTATCAAAATAATATTATACAGTACATACATATATTTAATAATCAATTATGACAACAAAGTTGAAATAAGCTAATTTTTTTAGTACTTTGATTGGGAACCAGACAGTAAAAAAAACACAATTTTCCATATTATAATTATTTTCAGCTCTTGCAGAAGATCTTATGTTGTGGCTAATGAGCTTGTTTGATCTAGTTCACACAAATACTTCTGCCCTAACATGTCTTCTGTCTGCTTGCTGACGTGGGTTGTCTGCAGCGAAAGAACAAATCAAAAAGTTCCGTCATGTCAATTTGGAGAAAAGCTTTGATAGCACAAAAGGTCGCCTGTGAGAGGAGAGCGGAGAAGATGATGGACGTTGTTCATAAATGATGAGCATAAACTCATGATCACGTCATGTGGGAAATAGCTTGTGTCTGGACAGGAGCATCGTCTGCAGGAACAAATATCCGGATTTACACGTGATGGCTGTGACCTCTGACCCTTACAGGCAATTCTGACACATTTTCACCTTAGTATAGAAAAATATTGACAAAAAAGACAGGGATTCAAATTCAAAATATTTTTTATGACACAATTGATGAAATTCAAAGAGTGATCATCTCTACAAACAAGTTTACATATTTACAGGCCACGCTGTACAGTACACACAAAGTATTCATCCTGGGTATTATTTTACAAACGCCGCACAGCTAATCTATAAAAACACGGCTGTTAATTCAGGGACGGAAATAAGTGTCCTCTCGTCTCTCAAAACAAAAAAACAAAAAAGGATGAGCACGTCAAGTCCAAAAAAATGTGCTCTCATTAAGACATTAAAACAAACTGATAATAACCTTCACTTGATTGATGGTTCTGACACACACACACACACACACTGACACACACACACACACACTGACACACACACACACACACACACACACACACACACACACACACACACACACACACACACACACACACACACACACACACACACACACACACACACACACACACACACACACACACACACACACACACACACACGGAGCGCAGTCCAGACATGTTACAAAGGAGTTTTAGCTTAACCTTCCCTGAATGACAACTTAATTGTTCCACAAAATAGAACCGCTGGAACACAAACACGCTAAAAAAACTAAACAAAAAACATCACAAATCAATGAAATTAGGACAGCAAATAGAACAAAAAGTGCATTTTTTTAATAAAAAAATTTCAAGTATGTAACGAAACAATGTCTTTAAAGGGAGACTGCACATTTGGCACACACACACACACACACACACACACACACACACACACACACACACACACACACACACACACACACACACACACACACACACACACACACACACACACACACACACACACACACACACACACCTTCGATATTAAGGGATTCCGTTAAAAAAGTCTTTAAAGAGGAAATCCCGGCGAAAAGGGCGGAGGCTCACATTGATGTGTTGCAGTGGCTGCTGGGAAAAAAAACCAAGAGTGATGGACAAGCAAAAAAAACCAAAGTATAAGTAAATAAGAAACAATGACACACACAAACACGCACACACACACAAACGTGTCATGGGATGAAATTAAAGAATAAAAATCTTAATATAATATTTTGTAAAAGCAGAAGAGAGAAAAAAGGGCAGATTAGTTTTATTAGCAGCAAAAAAAAACATATTTCTAATACCAATGATCAATTATTAATTTGCACGGACAATTTCCTCCATATTGACAGTTTTAATTCATGAGAGATAACTAGGAATGAACATAAATAAACATTAGGCTTACGTCAGGCTGATAGAAAATAAGTACTGTACTAACTAAACATGAAGGGAGTCCAAATAAATGTACATATAATAATATAATAATGCTGTGCTAAAATAAACTCAATTCATAATAATATGTTTCCTAAACTAAATTAAAGTGCATATGAAAACACAGCTTCGCCACTTTAGTCATAGCATTTGCACTACAAAACATCTCTTTGACTTCTTCTGTTTGTCTGAGATTGCCATTACTGCCACAAGTGGTAGAAACATGTATTACAAATAAGTACCACAGCTGAGAAACAGATATTTTCTTGTGGGCCAACAATGATGTCATCTACTACCATAAATACTCTATATATATAAGTTTGAAAGTTTTTTTTTAAAAAATGGATTGAGTCATTGAAACAATAAATACTATTTTTCGTTTATGTTTATGTTTATAGTATACATTTCTATCCATCTATCCATTTTCTACCGCATTTCATCATAATTAAATGTTTTAAAGATTTAATGAATGATTTAATTGGCATTTAAAAAACAGACTATATGACCTCCTATATACAAAACCCAAAACCAGTGGAGTTGGCACGTTGTGTAATTCGTAAATAAAAACAGAATACAATGATTTGCAAATCCTTTTCACCTTATATTCACTTGAATAGACTGCAAAGACAAGATATTTAATGTTCGAACTGAGAAACTACATTTTTTTTGCAAATAATCATTAACTTAGAATTTAATGGCAGCAACACATTGCAAAAAAGTTGGCACAGGGGCATTTGTACCACTGTGTTACATGGCCTTTCCTTTTAACAACACTCAGTAAACGTTTGGGAACTGAGGAGACCAATTTTTGAAGCTTTTCAGGTGGAATTATTTCCCATTCTTGCTTGATGTACAGCTTAAGTTGTTCAACAGTCCGGGGGTCTCCGTTGTTGTATTTTAGGCTTCACATTGCGCCACACATTTTCAATGGGAGACAGGTCTGGACTACAGGCAGGCCAGTCTAGTACGCACTCTTTTACTACGAAGCCACGTTGTTGTAACACGTGCAGAATGTGGCTTGGCATTGTCTTGCTGAAATAAGCAGGGGCGTCCATGAAAAAGATGTTGCTTGGATGGCAACATATGTTGCTCCAAAACCTGTATGTACCTTTCAGCATTAATGGTGCCTTTACAGTTACCCATGCCTTGAGCACTAATACACCCCCATGTCATCCTGATGCTGGCTTTTGAACTTTGCGCCTATAACAGTCTGGATGGTTCTTTTCCTCTTTGTTCCGGAGGACACGACATCCACAGTTTCCAAAAACAATTTGAAATGTGGACTCGTCAGACCACAGAACACTTTTCCACTTTGCATCAGTCCATCTTAGATGAGCTCGGGCCCAGCGAAGCGGCGGCGTTTCTGGGTGTTGTTGATAAATGGCTTTCGCTTTGCATAGTAGAGTTTTAACTTGCACTTACAGATGTAGCGACAAACTGTAGTTACTGACAGTGGTTTTCTGAAGTATTCCTGAGCCCATGTGGTGATATCCTTTACACACTGATGTCGGTCTTTGATGCAGTACCACTTGAGGGATCCAAGGTCACGGGCTTAGCCGCTTACGTGCAGTGATTTCTTCAGATTCTCTGAACCTTTTGATGATATTACGGACCGTAGATGGTGAAATCCCTAAATTCATTGCAATAGCTCATTGAGAAATGTTGTTCTTAAACTGTTCGACAATTTGCTCACGCATTTGTTCACAAAGTGGTGACCCTCGCCCCATCCTTGTTTGTGAATGACTGAGCATTTCATGGAAGCTGCTTTTATACCTAACCATGGCACCCACCTGTTCCCAATTAGCCTGTTCACCTGTGGGATGTTCCAAATAAGTGTTTGATGAGCATTCCTCAACTTTCTCAGTCTTTTTTGCCACTTGTGCTAGCTTTTTTGAAACATGTTGCAGGCATCAAATTCCAAATGAGGTAATATTTGCAAAAAATAAAGTTTTCCAGTTCGAACATTAAATATCTTGTCTTTGCAGTCTATTCAATTGAATATAGGTTGAAAAGGATTTGCAAATCATTGTATTTTGTTTGTATTTACCATTTACACAACGTGCCAACTTCACTGGTTTTGGGGTTTGTATGTAAGTCATTTTCTGATATGATAAATATTATTTTTATTCGTATAAATATAAAACATTTTGTATGAATTAAGTTATTCAATCAAAAAATGTAGTTTCCATGATTTTTTTGTTTGTTTTTAATATGACATACAACTTTTAATTGTCAACCTTTTTTTTTGTAATATTTGGATCTGAATGATTTTTTAGCATGATCAAAATTTAACTGCTGACGTGTTGATAATTATTTTGTCCTCAGGTGTGTCATAACGCATGAAATGAGAAGAAGGACACCGACCATAAAGGCAAGATGTCAACACTCACTCGGATCCTGACGAGTCGCCATCCACGGTCCCCGCCTTGATGCTCATAGCGACGCCGTTCAGCTGTTCAGGCGGGACGCATTTACCTCGCTGCTCGTTGCAGAACGAGGCCTGAGGGGACGGCGAGTCGTGAGGGGACGGCGAGTCGTGAGGGGACGGCGAGTCGTGAGGGGACGGCGAGTCGTGAGGGGACGGCGAGTCGTGAGTGCCGTCACAGAGCTGGTTGTGGATGCGGTTGAGGCCGTTCCTCTCGATGATGGGAGAAAGCTGCTTCTTTTTTAGGATCCCTGCCGGGAACAAATGTGACGCGGAGGTCAAAGGTGACGCGTAGGTCAAAGAGTAAGTCGGTCCAAAATGGACGTCCGATCACCTTTGTGAGGATGAGTGTTGAAGTGAGGCAGCAGCGTCGAGACCTCGGCGTCTTCCATGCGCTGCTCTGACGTGTTGCTGACACTTTGGTCAACATGGAAGTTGAGTCCTGCTTCTGTCAGATCTGAGGACAAGACATCAACAAAGTGGGGTAACGGCGACATCTGCTTGTCAAATAGGAGCACTGCAGCCATCAAACCAGCAGACAGCGCTGTCTTACTAGCTGCATTTCCATTACCCTTAGAAATGCGCAAAACCTAAATATCGCAACAAAAAACTGGTAACGGAAACACACATATTTAGAAAAAACACTCAATTATAAAAAAAAAATATTTTTGCACTCTAAAGAGCTGCTTTTTGACATTTTTCGATATTCAAGTTTTTCCCAAAAGCATGATGGAAGCCCTTTTTTCGCATTTAAGAGGGCACCTAGACATCGAACCGACGGGACCCCAATGCAGGGCAGGCCGACCCACAGGCTGGGAGAGTGTCAACGGCAGGCCTGGGCACTTATTTTGACTCGGGGGGGCCGGTATATCTGATTTTTAGGAACATTAATACAAAACCTCACAATAATGTCTGATTGAAAGCTAAAAACGTTATGACAGACCGCCTTAAAAGACAGAATAGAATTTACAATTTTTTTAATGAATGGGACACCCAGAATGTACATGAAAATAAAGAATGTGTGATTTACAATATTAACTATGAACGATAAAACACTGAATATTGACAACATATAAACATCACAACCCCCTCTCCATGAATATATTTTACAATTAAGCGAAATGCAACAAAAATGCAACAAACACAGCGAAATATGAACGCGAAGGGTAAAAAAGCTAAACCCACCTACAATCTGATACATCTGATATATCACTAAGCTTTAGAGCTTTGTTGTAAAAATCTCCTTCCGCGTCTGTCCCTGACACCCGCATTTCAGGCTGGCCGCTCTGAAAACACTCTGTGGAAACGCTCCCCACCCACACTGCTTGGTGCCTCGTCTGAACTGCTGTGACTTAGATTACCATAGTAACTAATTCGATTACCATAGTAACTAATTATATTACCATAGTAACTAGTATATCATGCAAAAGCGCAGATTCCAACCATTGAAATACTTTGTATAGTTCAAGACTTACGTTCATTTGAAAACATCACTGCACATCATAATGGCAGCTACAGTTTCCATCTCAAAGATCTAAAAAAAATATTTCGGAATATCCGGCGGGCCAGATTGAAAAGCTCAATGGGCCTCATGCGGCCCCCTGGCCTTAATTTGCCCAAGTCTGGTCAAGGGGATGTAAGGAAGTTGCCTTTGAATGATCAACCTGCCTTCGTCTTCTATTGACATCACGGAGCAGTGGATGCAATCAGTGTTGCCAACTCCCCAGCAAGGGGAGAAGCTATTGGCTGTCCTAAAAGTCATTTGATGGCGTCATCGCCTAATTTGCATAACTGATGGAAATGGACGCTGTCGGAGAGACACAAAAGGGAGTTTAAAAAAGAAAATCATGATTAAACTATTATGATTATTATTTATATTTATATTTAAATTACAAATGTATTTAAATATTTAATTCAAATATTTTAACAACATATTCATTTTTGAATGTATTAATTTATTGTGAAATGTGATATGAAGTAATATATTATTGTATATTATATATAGTGTATGCATTATTAAAGTGAATCTAGTTAACAGCAATTGTATGAACATGTCATGCTATTTTTTATTCAATAGCATTTTTTAATTCAAAGAAAATATTTATTTGTGTTGTTTTTTCAAACATTATTCAACACTTTTAAATTTTTTTTATTAAATACAATTCTAAATGACTATTTAATCACCAATTTATGTAATGGCTTTTGATTTCATAATGCTGCAGCTTATGGAATATGAAATCATTTAAATTCATTCGTCAAAAGTGGAGGACGTGAATCACAGCATAAATAAATCAATGAATTCATGAAAAATGGACAAATGATGAGAAGTATTTTAAAGGATTATGAGCCACTGATTGCATTGTCTCTTATTTCATATTGTTGTAAAAAAGTATCCCTAATGTAGTGACCAGGGGTAGAGACCTACTGTGGGTCTGCGGCCTCTTGACGCCGTTGGACCCCAGGTTTTCCCAGCATTCCTCTGGAGAGAAGGGACCCTCGTCGCCCTCGCTGTCAGAGGAGTGTGTGGAGGCATAGGAGCCGCTCTGGTCGTCTTCCAAGGACAAGTCGCTGTCAGAGTCGCTGTCGTGGTCTGGAAACAAACACGCGGGCTAACAATGAAGTAGCATGAAACTCTGACTCTTTTTTTTTGTCTTACCGTCATGGCCGTGCTGAGGGTCTTCATGGAAGAGCGATGAGTGGTCGTTGAGAGCGATGTGCGCCTGGCTGCTGTTCATCCTGTCCTCCCTAAAAGAGAAACGAGAGTCTTTAACGTTGCTCCTGCAGCAGTGAGAGAGTGGACTCTTCATGGCTCCCTGACCTCAGCATGAAGGGCACGTAGCTGTGCTGGCTCTTGGCGCTCTGCATGGTGCCGTTCAGCGAAACGCTGGACTGCCCGAAAGGAAGATGGTACAACTTGGCGTCCGTGTAGCTGCTGCTGCACTTGTAGCTCTGCTGTGCACACATTAGCACTCTGTCAATGCAATATTTCATAATAGGCCTCAAAAGCCACACATTTCATTATACAGTGGTTAACTTATTGTTACACTTGCAAAAATGATCAATACAGATTTGTTCATGAGCCCAGAACTAAGTCAACTCGTTTGAATAAAGTTAGTCAAAGATCCTCTTTATGACAGGAGCGCTTTGTTGTTTGTGAAAACTTTACTTCAAAAATGCTAGTCAAAGATCCTGTATATGACAGACGCACTTTGCAGTTTTTAGGTCCCACTGCAAAATTGCTAGCCAAGGTGTGTTTTGCTGTTTTGGCTACTACTGTAGGCGGACTGGGCTCGGACCTACTGCAATACAGTCAAAGATCATGTACACAACAGGAGGAAAAATTGCTATTCAAAGTTACTCTGACAGGAGCACCCTGCAGTTTTTAAATACCTACAGCAGGAACACTAATCAAAGATCCTGTATATGACAGGAGTGCTTTACTGTTTTTAGCAAATCTACATCCTCTAAGACAGGAGAGCACTCTGCTATTTTTAAATAGTAAATACCTACTGCAAAAATGCTAGTCAAAGATCCTGTAAATGACAGGACCACTTTGCAGTTTATAGGTCCCACTGCAGAATTGCTCGCCCAAGAGCAGGTGTGTTTTGCCGTTTTGGCTACTACTGTAGGAGGACTGGGCTCGGACCTCCTGCAATACAGTCAAAGATCATGTACATAACAGCAGGACTCTTACTCGAAAAATTGCTAGTCAAAGATACTCTGACAGGAGCACCCTGCAGTTTTTAAATACCTACAGCAGGAACACTAATCAAAGATCCTGTATATAACAGGAGTGCTTTACTGTTTTTAGCAAATCTACAGCAAAAACACTAGTCAAAGATCCTGTAAGACAGGAGAGCACTCTTCTATTTTGAAATAGTAAATACCTACTGCAAAAACGCTAGTCAAAGATCCTGTATATGACAGGGGCCTTTTGCCATGCTTAGGGAGATGGGGAGAGGGAGTGCTTTGATATTTTTAAGGACCCACTGCAAAAACAAGTCAATGATCCTCTATATCAGTGGTTCCCAAACTTTTTTCACCAAGTACCACCTCAGCAAAAACTTGGCTCTCCAGGTACCACCATAACGACCAACGTTAAAATACAGTAGCGTAGTAGGCCTAAGTATTCATTAATTTTATTTAACAAGTATACTTAATATTATTGGCCACTGTAACCTAACACACAGTTTGAACAGTCACACTGTGTTTACATATTACAAAAAATAAAACACTGTACTTTAAGGTGAGTCCAATCAGCGCTCAGTGGCAGAAAAGGAAGTGGAAACTAAAAATAAAAGCGCTGGAGAGGAATTTAACACCAACATATGAAAAACAATACATAAAGTCAGACAAGACTTGACAGGTCATAAACAAAATCCTCTATATGACAGGAGCACTTTGATGTTTTTAAGGACCTACTCCAAAAACAAGTCAAAGATCCTCTAAATGATAGGAGCACTTTGCTGTTTTAAAGACCTACTCCAAAAACAAGTCAAAGATCCTCTATATGACAGGAGCACTTTGCTGTTTTAAGGACCTACTGCAAACATGTTAGTCAAAGATCCTCTAAAGGACAGACAGTAATAATTGTCTTGGAATCTTCTGCAAAAATGTTAGTAGTTTGTATTTTAATTAAGTTTTAATTTCAAGTGAGTGTGTTTCCATGGAAACGGTTGGGAGCGTGTGAGTGAGGGGCGGGGGACTCACAGAGGACTTGGACTTGATCATGTGATCAGGGTGCTTGTGTCCACAGCAGTACTTGATGGCGTTCCTGGCCTCTTTGTTGAAGACCACGCGGAACAAGAAGATAAAAGGACCCTTGGAAAACATACAATAATACAGTCATAAGATCCTCATAATATCATTCATAATAATAGAGAAATATGAATACATTCAATAACACATTAATAATATAATAATACAGTAATCATATCATAGTAAAACTACTGATAATAATACAATAAAACATCGATAATAATTGTAATAACTGTAATAATACAGTAAACATTATATAATTCATTATAAATTTACAGTAATAATAATATATACCGTTTTCAATAATATAGTAATATAATAAATAATAACAATGGCCACCTGCACACAGTTCAAAGCAGCAAACAAGTAGTGGAAGATGATCATGTCAGTGTTGACTGACAGCAGAGCCACGAAGCACGTGACTGAAATCAGGAAGAGGACGCTCCCTGTTGTCTTCAGGCCAGACCTGCACAAGAGCAACAACATCCAAATCCATATATTTATTTATTTTATATTACAGTTTTACCATACATAGTAGAGTTCAAGTTACTTTATTAACATTTATCTATATACACTAAACAAACTATGAAAATATCAACTATCACAAAGTCACCATAGGGTGCTACTGACAAATCAATATAAATATTCATTTTCATGTTCTTCAGCCTAAAGTATGTATTTGAAAATGATCATTAAAAACTGCTATTTTTATTATTATTGAAAAACAATAAAACATGGCATTAAAGGCCTACTGAAATGAAATTGTTTTATTCAAACGGGGATAGCAGATCCATTCTATGTGTCATACTTGATCATTTCGCGATATTGCCATATTTTTGCTGAAAAGATTTAGTATAGAACAACGACGATAAAGTTTGCTTCTTTTGGTCTCTGATTAAAAAAAGCCTTGCCCCTACCGGAAGTAGCGTGACGTCACAGGAGGAAGGGCTGCTCACAATTTCCCATTGTTTTCAATGCAGCGAGAGAGATTCGGACTGAGAAAGCGACGATTACCCCATTAATTTGAGCAAGGATGAAAGATTCGTGGATGAGGAACGTGAGAGTGAAGGACTAGCGTACAGTGCAGGACGTATCTTTTCTCGCTCTGACCGTAACTTAGGTACAAGGGTTCATTGGATTCCACACTCTCTCCTTTTTCTATCGTGGATCACGGATTTGTATTTTAAACCACCTCGGATACTATATCCTCTTGAAAATGAGAGTCGAGAACGCGAAATGGACATTCACAGTGACTTTTATCCCCACGACAATACATCGGTAAAGCTCTTTAGCTACGGAGCTAACGTGATAGCATTGTGCTTAAATGCAGATAGAAACAAAATAAATAAACCCCTGACTGGAAGGATAGACAGAAGATCAACAATAATGATAAATGATAAATGGGTTATACTTGTATAGCGCTTTTCTACCTTCAAGGTACTCAAAGCGCTTTGACAGTATTTCCACATTCACATTCCAGTATTTCCACATTCACCCATTCACACACACATTCACACACTGATGGCGTGAATACTATTAAAGGCTGGCGAAGCTTAACAATGCTGTTGCTAACGACGCCATTGAAGCTAACTTAGCAACGGGACCTCACAGAGCTATGCCAAAAACATTAGCTATCCACCTACGCCAGCCAGCCCTCATCTGCTCATCAACACCCGTGCTCACCTGCGTTCCAGCGATCGACGGAGCGACGAAAGACTTCACCCGATCATAGATGCGGTCGGCGGCCCGGAGACGGAGGAAGTCAAGGTGAGGTCGGCGGCTAGCGCGTCTGCTATCCATCTCAAAGTCCTCCTGGTTGTGTTGCTGTAGTCCGCCGCTAATACACCGATCCCACCTACAACTTTCTTCTTTGCAGTCTTCATTGTTCATTAACCAAATTGCAAAAGATTCACCAACACAGATGTCCAGAATACTGTGGAATTTTGAGATGAAAACAGAGCTTTTTGTATTGGTTTCAATGGGACCGAATACTTCCGTTTCAACGATTGACGTCACGCGCATACGTCATCATACATAGACGTTTTCAACCGGAAGTTTCGCAGGAAATTTAAAATTGCACTTTATAAGTTAACCAGGCCGTATTGGCATGTGTTGCAATGTTAAGATTTCATCATTGATATATAAACTATCAAGACTGCGTGGTCGGTAGTAGTGGGTTTCAGTAGGCCTTTAGGCCTGGGCTGTATGAATAGATTTCATGCATTGCTAGTTTTTCTCCAGTTTTAGATTAAACAAACAAAAAACCTTCAAACTCAAAGTTCTCTGGATAAAATATAATTCCCCAAAACTGCTGTAATTGAAATATACATTTAATTTTGATTCGTCACAAGGAATAACTGTGTCATTTTTGTGCAACTTTGACATGTTAGGTTAAATTAAGGAACAGGCACTAAAGACAAATTATTATATTGTGGAAAACATTCAAATGTATCTTCAAGGGGTTTTAATATGAGTGGGTCCAATTTTTCAAATGTTTTTGTCATTCACTTTGAGTCTTGTAACGTAACCTAGTAAGTGTCTGTGTGTGTATTTGTACATTTATCCATATAAATATGATTTTTCCCCAAAGGAAGTCCTGTGGGAAGTGCTCAGAGAGTATGGGTTATTGGACTGTCTGATTGTGGCGGTCCGCTCCCTGTATGATCGGTGTCAGAGCTCGGTCCGCATTGTTGGCAGTAAGTCAGCCCCGTTTCCAGTGAGGGTTGGACTCAGCCATGGCTGCCCTTTGTCACCGATTCTGTTCATAACTTTTATTGACAGGGCGTGCAGTCAGGGCGTTGAGGGGATCTGGTTTGGTGGCTGCAGGATTAGGTCTCTGCTTTTAAGGAGATGATGTGGTCCTGCTAGTCTAATCTGGCCAGGATCTTCAGCTCTCACTGGATCAGTTCGCAGCCGAGTGTGAAGTGACTAGGTTGGGAATCAACGCCTCCAAGACTGTGTCCATGGTTTCTGGCCTGGAAAAGTGTGAAGTGTCATTTCCGAATTGGGGAGGAGATCTTGCCACAAGTGGAGGAGTTCAAGTACCTCAGAGTTTTGTCAACGATTGTGGGAAGAGTGGATCGTGGGATCGGTGCGGCGTCTGCAGTAATGCGGACACTGTGTCGATCCGTCGTGGTGAAGAAGGAGCTGAGCCGGAAGGCAAAGCTCTCAGTTTACTGGTCGATCTACGTTCCCATTCTCACCTATGGTCACGAGCTTTGGGTTATGACCGAAAGGACAAGATCACGGGTACAAGCGGCAGAAATGTCTTTCCTCGTCGGGTGGTGGGGCTCTCTCTTAGAGATAGGGTGAGAAACTCTGTTATTCGGGAGGAGTTCAGAGTAAAGCCGCTGCTCCTCCACATCGAGAGGAGCCAGATGAGATGGTTTGGGCATCTGGTCAAGATGTCTCCCGGACACCTCCTTGGGAAGGTGTTTAGGGCACATCTGACCTATCAGAGGTCACTGGGAAGACCCAGGACACATTGGGGAGACTATGTCTCCCAGCTGGCCTGGGAAAACCTCAGGATCCCCCGAGAGGAGCTGGACGAAGTGGCTGGGGAGAGGGAAGTCTGGGCTTCTCTGCTTAGGCTGCTGGCCCCGCGACCCGACCTCGGATAAGCGGAAGAAGATGGATGGATGGAAAAAAATTGGACCCACACATAAAAAGCCCCTTTTACATAAATGTTTGCCATTTACAATCTTGAAACATAACTCCTGCTTATACTTGGGATCCAATGCAGAGGCAAATAAATTTAATACATTTTAAATGGCCCTGTGATGAGGTGGCAACTTGTCCAGGGTGTATCCCGCCTTCCGCCCGAATGCAGCTGAGATAGGCTCCAGCACCCCCGTAAGCCCCAACGGGACAAGTGGTAGAAAATGGACGGATGGCATTTAATTAAAATGTCATATAATGTATCATTATTTATCAATGTTACAGGCAAATTACTATACTGAAAAACAAAACTGGATTGGCTCAAAATGGGCTTATATTTGCACTTTTGAGCCTCTGAAAATGGAGGCACTTTCTTCACATCCATAGTGGTGTTTAAAGGCAATATGGTAAAAAGTTGTCTAATGTTCAAATCCTTATTTAAACTATGGCTGACACTCACACTCGAGGCTCCTTCTTGTTTAAGCTGTGGCGTTTCACTGAGCAGGACACTCTGGACGACAGGATGTTGAGAAAGATGTGCATCTGCACACACAAACGTCAAAAATGCTTATTGTTTTTCTGAACAATCAGAATCCGAAGACCGTGTCGCTCCTCACCATCACGACGGCGGCGATGGGTCCGGCAAAGCTCCAGATGAGCGTGTCGTACACGGAAAGCCAGCAGAAGTCTGGGTTGCCGTAGCCTTCGGGATCAAGTCCCACTGCCAGACCTGCAGACAAAAAGCAGGGGTTAGAAGCTGGGAGGTATTGTACAAGTTTTTTATGTTGCTGCTCAGACCAGTAATGAAGGCAGGCACTCCCCAGCCAATCAGATAGTAGAACCTCATGGGGCCGTAGTTGATGTCCCGCACTTCACTGATCATTCGGTACACGTGCAGGCTCTCCAGGAAGAGCCAGGAGAAGGTGCACAGGTAGAAGAAGTGCAGCAGGATGGCGATGACCGTGCACAAGAACTGTGGCGGGAGCATGCAGAGATTTGAAGGCTTTCTCAGTAAGAGTAACCCCCAAAAATGAGAAGCTTACCGGGTTGTCGGCCTGGTTGATCCCCAGGATGAAGACCAGTTCGGCAAGGAGGAGGGCGACGGCACCGTTGTTCATGATGCCGGTCTTGTTGGTCTGCGTGGCTCGCAGACACAGCAGGAAGACGGCGGTGAGGAAGAGGAAGCCCAGTGTCACTCCGACGGTGCTCCACGTCAGGATTTTGATGGGAAGGATCTCGCCATTCTGACAAAAAACAGCAATAGACGTGTGAGAAGATTCTCCATTACACATATTTGTATCTGTCACACCGTGGTGAAGGAAGTCCTGTTTTGGGGTTGTCTGGCACATTTCCTGTTTTATTTTGAAAATTCTAATCCTCCTCTCGTTTCAGGCCACTTGCCCTTCCTCCTGTGTCACTGGTCTGATGTCTCTCCTGATTGCCTGATTGTGCCCACCTGTGTCACCCTCCCTCATGTGTATATAGCCCTCGTCTTTCCCTGTCTTGTTGCCAGAGTATATCGTCTCGCTATGTACCTCCAGCCTTGTTCACAGCCATCAACCAAGTTGATAAGTATTGTCTCGCTTTGTTTATTGATTCCTTTGTTCCCTCTGAGAGAGTGATTTTCTTTTGCTAAGTTTTTTGGTCAAGTCTTTTTGTATCAATTTTCATAGTGCCTTGTCTTCCTTTTTTTTCCCTCCTTCTGGAGCGCTTTTAGTTTTCAGGCTTCTCAAATACTTTATACATACTTTCTGTTTATAGCGTCTCAACTTTTTAGCATGAGAGAATTTCCTTTTTGTAGATTATTATAGATTGTTGTTTTTTTGTGTATTCGACTCATAGAACTTTTTGGCTATTGCCTGTTCCTCCTTATGGAGTGATTTTCTGTTTATTGTCTTATGTCCTATGCTAATACCCTATAGGTGCTTGAATATATCTTAGATAGATTTTGTAGCCACTTTCTTTAATCACTCTGTCCTAGAGATAGCAAGGAATTATTTAAATAAAGGTCTGAGTCAATTGTCACTCCTCTGCATCTGAGTCCTCATTTACGCCAAGACTTAACAGTATCAGGGGCAGGTGAGGAAGTTTTTTCCCTTTTCATTCATTCCTTTATTTTCTTACTTTCCCTTTTTTGTATGAAGGGTCAACTGGGACACAATTCTTCAAAAGTCTTCAAATAATTAAATGTGTCATTAATTAATAACATTGATATTAAATACATAAATGTGTTAATAAATAATTTAATCATTTGATTAATTATTTCATTTTTAAAATAATCATACAATCATTTAATTAATTGTTGATGTTATTATTTTATTATTTCATGATTTATTTATTTATTTTGTGATACCGTGTGTCAGCACTTCATTGTTTTATCTGTCAAACTAAGCCATCAAATCAGTGGGTGGGTCTTAACACCTGATTGGTTTACCTTCGCCACTTCCACTTGTCTGTGGAACTTCGACCAGAGAAGTGGAGGAATACTGGTCGACATCTTGGTCAGAAAGTGCAGAAATAACTGCGACAAATCCTGAGCCGCCATGTTTTCAAACACTTCCAAAGTCCAGGCTTTAGCCCAAAGAAAGGATTGGACTCTGTAACTGTTCAACTTTGATGGGTGAGTTTGACAGATAAAATTAATTCATGAAGCGCTCACATGCATATGTAATGACATGATTAATTAAATCATGAAATAATTAATTAAATCATAAAAAATGAAATCAATAACATATAGTTCATTACATTATTTAAATGTACTTTTACATTTAAATAATTTGTAAAATAAAGTAATGACATTTATTGACACAATTGTGTATTTACCGTATTTTTCGGACTACAAGGCACACTTAAAATCCTTTCATTTTCTCAAATATCGACAGTGTGTCTTATAACCCGGTGCGCCTAATCTACGGCATACTTCTGGTTGTGCTTACTGACCTGGAAGCAATTTTATTTGGTACATGGTGTAATGATAAGTGTGACCAGTAGATGGCAGTCATACATAAGAGATACGTGTAGACTGCAATATGATGGCAGTAAAAAACACCAAAACTTTAAGTGTTCCATTGAGAATATAAAACATTACACACGGCGCTCAAAAATTGAGTATTATTATGGTGTGTGTATAAGGACCGCAAAATGGCACTTATTAACAGACATATTATTTGGCATTTTGTTTCGCAATGTTATGGAAAATCAACTTCTCTTACCTTATGGTACCTGCTGATGTGTATTTGTGATCTGCATAAGTCCTGAAAATGTGTGCGCGTCCGCAATTGCAGTCCGTGCCGACACCGTAGTCATACATTTCTTCTCTTTGTCTATATTCTTGTTATGGGACATTCATCCTCCGCTGTTGCCATTTCTAATATAAAGTAGTGTAAAGTTCTTACTTATATCTGTCAGTAGACTAGCTATCAATGTGTGAAAAACTGTAGTGAGTTTACATTATTCACCCAAGGAACTTTAGTTATTAGAGGGTTCCAGTCAGACGGTTTTTCACAGGACACATTTCTGGTGTTGATGTTGCACTAGTGAGCCACGGATGAGGAGATGCTGCTCCGTTATTGATTTAAGTAAAGTCTGAATGTCATTAAAACAGTTAGCTCCATCTTTTGACACTTCTTCCACTCCCGTCCTTGCACGCTACACCGCTACAACAAAGATGACGGGGAGAAGACTCTGCCGGAGGTGAGCCACGTAAATAAGACCGCCCACAAAACGGCACATCCTGAAAGATGCTCAGAAAGCTACTTGAAAATGGTCTGTAAAACATAATCTATGCAACATTTTGACCAAAGAACCACCATCACAAACATGTGACCAAAAGATAGTGTTTTACATTTAGAAAAAAACATAATAATGCGCCTTATGTATGAAAAAAGACCTGAATAGACCCGCTCATCAGCAGTGCGCCTTTTAATCCGGTGTGCCCTATGGTCCGAAAAATACGGTATTTAAAATGTTTAATACTTAATGGCACATTTAAGTAAATATTTTAAGATGTATTTACCTTTCCATTTGACTCTCCATACTTTTGGGGCACAAAAGTAAAGAAGTAGCTTGTCTTAAATACCGTAAGTGATCTAATCATCAAGCGTGTTGAAGCTAATAGGATGTAATATAATAACAGGAGTGCATGAGAAAGTATATTGCACAACACAGCAGCAACAGAACTGATGTTGGAGTAGTGCTGAGGAGCAAACTGTTCAGTCGGCATTATTGAGTTCATTGTAACAAACGCTACCCCAAGTTTCGTACCATTGACCAACATTTTATAGCGCATGCAGAGCTAGATAAAGCTGCTGCATGCTGACTGCTCATCATACTTCAAATCCCACTACCATTTTGTGGAGTTATTTAAAAAACATCAGGAGGTTGCTTACAGCCACAGCCGTTTAAGTTGCTACGAATTTCAAATCCTGCAGTTATTTTAATTTTTTTAATTTTGTGGTTCTCACACCCAGTGACTATACAAGGCTCAGCAATTCATTACAAAAGCCATTATTTGGAGCTATTTTTAATTACATTTTAATATTTAATACACAGTAGTGACTTTCGTGGTAAATACATGTGATCATCCTTACACATCTGTTTTCGGGGCTAATAAGCCTTTTAGTGCATCTGTCTGACTCGGTTTGACTGTTTTTCTGTCGCCCCTCTCCGTGCTTTCACTGCTAGGTGGGGCAGTGAACCCTCTGCCCCACAGCAAACTTTTTAAACAAGTGTTCTTGCTAACATGGGTTAGTATTGCAGTTAAAAATAGTTACTTGATTAATCAAGACAATTTTGTCAGGGCGGGGTCGCATGGTGATGCATGGATCGTTCTCCTAGATGCAGACGGAACTCCGGAGGCAAGGTGCAGGTAAGGAAATTATTTATTGTCCATAAATCATGCGGGATACAAACAAAAGAGCACCAGCGTGCCGATAGCACGGGAAGCTAACGGAATAAGCTAACGGAATAGCGAACAAGATAAGCTTAGCATGTAAACAGGCAAACAAAAAGGCGAAGCTTAGCTCAGGAATCAAATTAGTAGCCGTCGTAACTGCGTGGAAACAAAGAAGAAGGCCAGACTATAAAAATGGGACCCATTACCTCCCTGCTTGGCACTCAGCATCAAGGGTTGGAATTATAAATAAATGATAAATGGGTTATACTTGTATAGCGCTTTTCTACCTTCAAGGTACTCAAAGCGCTTTGACAGTATTTCCACATTCACCCATTCACACACACATTCACACACTGATGGCGGGAGCTGCCATGCAAGGCGCTAACCAGCAGCCATCAGGAGCAAGGGTGAAGTGTCTTGTCCAAGGACACAACGGACATGACTAGGATGGTAGAAGGTGGGGATTGAACCCCAGTAACCAGCAACCCTCCAATTGCTGGCACAGCCACTCTACCAACTTCGCCACGAATTGGGGGTTAAATCACCAAAAATGATTCTAGGGCGCGGCCGCCGCTGCTGCCCACTGCTCCCCTCACCTTCTTATGCCTTCTGATCTCTCTCTCTCTCTCTCTCTCTCTCTATGTCCACTACTTGATGTCCATATCCTAACCCCCCCCCACACCCCTGATTGTAAATAATGTAAATAATTCATTGTGATTATCTTGTGTGATGACTGTATTATGATGATAGTATATATGATAGTATATATCTGTATCATGAATCAATTTAAATGGACCCCGACTTAAACAAGTTGAAAAACTTATTCGGGTGTTACCATTTAGTGGTCAATTGTACGGAATATGTACTTCACTGTGCAACCTACTAATAAAAGTCTCAATCAATCAAAACCTCCCAGGGGGTGAACAAGAGGATGGGTCAAATGCAGAGGACAAATTTCACCACACAGTGGTGAAATTTGAAAAAACATTGTGTGTGACAATCATTGGTACTTTAACTTTAACTTAACAGACATTGTGTGGCGAAAAACAGGAATAAGTAGCTCTCTGATTAGAGCCCGGCAGCAGGTGAGCGTGCCCAACATTAATCAGAGGCAGGTGAAACCAATCTGCACCCATGGCAACCAAAACACAAACCCAGGGGTGCTCAAAACAGGAACTGAGGAAGTCAAAGACTAAACAACACATGATCCGGGCAAAGGATCATGACAAATTTGTGCCAAATGTATGATCAATAAAATCCCTTATGCCATTTTACGTACAATTGCCGACCTATTAATAGTTAACAGAGGACCCATTATAGCCCTCGACATGCAGTTTGGGAAACCCCAATCTTCTGCTGCTCAGCAAAGTCCCACAAATATTCTGCCTAGCAACAAACAAACGCGTGCCCTCGGAAAATGAATAATACTCTTCTTACATGCTGTGTTTTGGTAGCCTCGGGTTGGTATCAGTACTGAGCGTGTCCTACCTCTCTCCTGGAGATGTCCATGAGCACGGCGAAGCTGGTCATGTGATAGCACTGACAGCTGATGTGAGTGTTGTTCCTGAATACAACCTCGCAGCCCTTCGCTGACCAGCCGCCTTTTCCAGCTCTGATCAATAAAAAGCCAACAATCAGAGAAATGGACTAAAGTCGTCAAGATGGTTTGTGTGTGCCTGTATGCTGACAGTATGGTGTGGTTCCAGAAGACGCATATGGGTTTGGAGCGCTCCTCTGTGGCGACCAGGCGGAACTGCAGCGTGATGGGTTTGTCCAGAGGGTGCTGCAGCGGCTCGTCGTTGTCGTGCACGGTGATGCTCACCACAGGCGTGTTTATGACGGGGCGCTTTGGTACGCTGACAAACCAGAAGATACTTGGTTATCAACATCACCTCGACAAAATCTGTTGTCTTTTTTACCGAAGACTGCGCTTGTCGGGGTCGTAGTTCTCAGGCAGCAGAGTAGCCAGACTGTGGAAGATGATCACGCTGGCGACGGCGTCCTGCTGGCCGTCATCGGGATGATGGCGTCTCTTTCTGTTGGCGGAGGAACGGTTCGTCAGAGAGGATTCTGGGAAAACGTCCAGGTGTCTGTGTCCTTTGGTGTCCACGGCCGGTTGGAAGACAGAGTCGGGCAGGGTGACGGTGGTCTCCAGGTCCATTGGGCGAGGGCCCCTCAAGGACTGGTAGCGCGGGAGCTTGGCCCCCGCGAAATTCCTCTTTTTGAGACGGTCCACAGAGACGACTGCACGAGACAAACATGTCAGAAAGAAATCCATATTTGTTTATACTAAAAGTTTACACACATTTTTACTGCTTTCAAATACTGTCAAACTCACTTTTGTGTTTTTTTAATAAAATATTTAGTTTTTTTATACTATTAAACTTATTGAAAAGAGACAAAAAACATTTTTAATATTATTATTATTTAAATATTATTACTCACTTAGAAATGTTGAACATTAATCATTTGAAAACAAAATCATAGTAATACTTGTTTTATTATTATTATTAACATTATCAGTATTTCTATTACTAATATATTAATATATAATAATATTATTATATATATAATATAGTATGATATATATACATATATATATATATATATATATATATATGTATATATATATATATATATATATATATATATATATATATATATATATATATATATATATATATATATATATATATATATATATATATATATATATATATATATAATAAAATTAATAGTGTATTAATTTAAATTAATATTAGGAGTATATACATTAAACAAATCATAAAATTCAAAAGATTTTAAAATACCAAAATATTCATTTTATAAAATATTTTTTAAATATTTGGTTAACAAAAACAATACCAGTACTTGTATTTTTATTGAGATTATCATTATTGCTATGAATATTAAAAGTATATTACTGTACATTAATTAGCATAGTAATATTTATTTTATAATATAATGTATACAATTACAAATATATATTATAACATAATATAAATATATTTATTTTTTAATATTAATAAAACATTTATATTATAAAAAAAATTAAAACATTTGGTACTTCTAATACTAATATTGTTATTATTACAATAATTACAATACTTGGACTTGTTTTATTACAATTATTATTTGTGTCCGGTTGGTTTTTGTAAACCAATTTATTTTGTGAATATTTTATAGTATACACTGTAATATTAGTATTTTAAAACTTTTTTAATTTGCTATGCACCATGTAATATATAATGATATTATTAACAATTACAAATCCTAGTATTGTTTGTTTTGGAAATCTTTTTATAATAGTTTTTTGATATATTATTTATTGTATCATATTCAAATTTCAATTTATGTTTTTTAAATATGTTAAATAGCATATAATAAATGTTTTCTTTTCATTAACAACTAAATAAATAGTATGTATACTTTATTGTTATTATTATAATAGTAGTAGTTTTAGTCATAATATAAAAATATAATAATATACACTGTGCATAACACATTTTAGAAAACATTAAAACAATATCATACATTATAAAGTATGCACAAATATTTGGTTCATAAAAACAAACAAGGGCAAAACGTACATGACAAAGTGTGAAGTAAATATAATAAAATAGTTAGGAGTTATTATTATTACTAATGTCACTGATATTATTTGCTTTGTTTGGTCAAATAAGTATTACTGAATAAATTATGAAATTATTGTTAAAAAATGTGAGGTGAGGCTGACCTATGTATGGCGTGACGATGGTGAAGGGGCTGAGGTAGGTCTTCCTCATGTTCTGAGCCAGAGTGCTGGCGTATTCCTCGTAATGGCGCAGGAGGGCCGCCGTGCCGCCTTCCGTGTGCTGGATCAGCTCCCAGTGTGCACGTGTGTCTGCGGACAGGATGGCACTGCCCACACGGACCAGGTTCTGAAGGAGCGACAGAGAGGAGAGAGGAGCTCAGACAGTCGCCGTGGTGACGCGTCATCCATTCCAGCTGGTCTTAGCGTGGTGTCACCTCAGTGAAGTGGACGTCCTGCGTGGCCGTGAGATTGAATCCCTGCTGCTCGCTCTCGTGCTGCAGAATTCTCCGAGTGAGGCCATATGCTACTTTCACATCGCTGCCGTAGTACTTCTCTGTGTGTAAGGTGGCGTTGGCCAACATGGTCGCCGTGTGCTGGATGTGTCCTGAGTCCAGCAGTGATGCATTCTGGGAAAACCTTTCCAACTGGGAGAGGAAAATACATTTCCAACATAACTAACAAAGTTACACTGAAGTACGTCACATGTTTACACAATTTATCGTGTCCGTAGAGGAGTAGGAAGAAGCAAAGTTTATTTCTTTCTTTATGTCGTCATTGTGTGACTATCAAATTAACAAACATATGTATAGTAAAATAATACTAATAATATTTTCTTATTTTTTGTTTGTTATATGTATTTTAGTAATTTTTCTTTTTTGATATTTTAATAATTATGATTAGCAAGCATCAGCCAGTTAAAAAAAAGTAATTAGTCGGAATATTATGGAGTTAATTACAATAAATAAGTATGTTATAAGTATTCCTGCATATACTAATAATATTATTATACTAATAATAACAATATTGATGATAATTACTTCCTCTTTTAATTAGTATTGTATCATTAGTGTGATTATTTCCGACTTTTCTAAGTATCATTAACAAAAGATTAATATGTCTACATTATCATATATACTAAAATTGTTTATGTAGGTATTTAAAAAAAAAACTTGATAAAACAAGTACATCCATCGATCCATCCATTTTCTATCGCTTATTCCCACAAATAAACAAATAATAATATATAATAATTGGAATAATAAAGCTGACTAGTTTAATGAATGTAGCACAAAAGTGTGATTTTCTTTCCTGACTATTTCTAAATATTTGTATATGATCTTCTAAATACTGTCATTAAATATGTCTAAATTCATTTATGTGACTATTAAAATAATTTTTAATCGGATAAAACAAACATAATAAATAATAATAGGAATAATATAACTGACTCTTTTAATTGGTATGACTTCCAATATAGTTTATGTGACTGTTATAATAATACAAACAATAGAATTAATAATTTTCTTTTTAATCAATATAGCAACATTAGTGATTTATTCCTGACTATGTCCAATTATTATTAAATCATAAAGGAAATAATGAACTGTTACAAAAATATATGAAATAGTTTACAGTATGTGACAATTAAAAATAAAAAAAAGCATTAAAAGATCACAGTTGGTACAAAATGCGGCTGCTAGACTTTTGACAAGAACAAGAAAGTTTAATCATATTACGCCTATACTGGCTCACCTGCACTGGCTTCCTGTGCACATAAGATGTGACTTTAAGGTTTTACTACTTACGTATAAAATACTACACGGTCTAGCTCCATCCTATCTTGCTGATTGTATTGTACCATATGTCCCGGCAAGAAATCTGCGTTCAAAGAACTCCGGCTTATTAGTGATTCCCAGAGCCCAAAAAAAGTCTGCGAGCTATAGAGCCTTTTCTATTCGGGCTCCAGTACTCTGGAATGCCCTCCCGGTAACAGTTAGAGATGCTACCTCAGTAAAAGCATTTAAGTCCCATTTTAAAACTCATTTGTATACTCTAGCCTTTAAATAGACCCCCCTTTTAGACCAGTCTCTTTTCTACTCTGCCCCCCTCTCCTTCGTGGAGAGGGGGGGCACAGAATTGGTGACCACAGATGAACCGCTAGCTGTCCAAAGTCGGGACCCAGGGTGGACCACTCGTCTGTGCATCAGTTGGGGACGTGTCTGCGCTGCTGACCTGTCTCCACTCAAGATGATCTCCTGCTGGCCCCACTATGGACTGGACTATCACTATTATGTTAGATCCACTATGGACTGGACTCTCACAATGTAATGTTAGATCCACTCGACGTCCATTGCACCGGTCGCCCGGGAGGAGCGGGCCCCACATCTGCGGTCCCCTCCAAGGTTTCTCATTGTCATCCCATTGGGTTGAGTTTTTTCTTGCCCCGATGTGGGATCTGAGCCGATGATGTCGTTGTGGCTTGTGCAGCCCTTTGAGACACTCGTGATTTAGGGCTATATAAGTAAACATGATGATTGATTGAAAACAATAAAAAAACAATAAGAATAACAATAACTTAACTAACAACACAGAGTCACTTAAATATCTCATCTTGCATGTCATTTTTATAATTTCCGTCTAGATGAATGAGTTCCATGTGAAGGAATAATCCTTGAGAGAGTTGCTAAACAAAATTGAAAATATGAAATATTTGTGTGGTTTAGGGGTGAGGTCAGGTGCAAAGACACACAGAATCTACAGTACCCACCAGCGCTTTGAGTTGGCTGAAGGTGACCGAGGTGCAGTTGAAGAGGTTAGGAGGCAGCCATCCCTTGTGTTCGTCACAATGGCGAATGGCGGTGCCTGTGAGGAGGATGAGGAAGAGGAAAAGTGCTTGCATTACATGAGCTGAGAAATTGATTGCAGCCACAAAATGCTTGAGGCAAACATCCATGCATTGTCATTATGTGATGCTAATTCCAAGCTCCTCCTACCCAGAGTGCCCTTGGGGCAAGGGACTGCAGCAGGGAGACCAAACTTGGTCCTGGGCCACCAGATTCCCGCCTCTATGGCCTGGGGGCAGCTGTCATAAATGACTGTCAGGGATGGACAAGAATATATAAAAAAGATTCAGCAATAGAAACAACAGATGGAGCTGGCAGTAACATCTTCTGACCTTCGCAGCCGTTAGAGGAAACCTCGGCGAAGGGGTTGTCACAGCGGTCACACTGGCGCCCGATCACCCCTGCCTTACACTGACACTGCCCACTGTCACGGTCACATGTTCGGGAGAAGGAGCCCACCGGGTAGCAGTCGCACAGCAGACATGTGTCGCCGTCTTCAGGACGATAGTGATTGTCCTGAAAAAAGGACACATTTGTTGTTGAAATATTTAACTATATACTTTAATAGTCCTTATAATACACGCTGCTATATCACATAATATATACAGTGAATACCTGTACATATATAATTCAACAGGGTTCGCCACTCGATCTTTCGGATCCTACCAGTCGATTGCGAAAATATTAGACTTTTTTTTTTTTTGTCCTGCCCTTTGTCACCGATTCTGTTCATAACTTTTATGGACAGAATTTCTAGGCGCAGTCAAGGCGTTGAGGGGATCTGGTTTGGTGGCTGCAGGATTCATACTTGCCAACCCTCCCGTTTTTAGCGGGAGAATCCCGATATTCAGCGCCTCTCCCGACAACCTCCCGACAGAGATTTTCTCCCAACAAACTCCCGGTATTCAGCCGGAGCTGGAGGCCACGCCCCAAAAAAAAAAAGTCTGCCGCAGCTGCGATTGGACCTGACCAGCCTCCGGGTACAAGTACTGGAGTACCAATTGCTTGCCAGGGAAGATCTTCCCCAGGAAGCAAGGATTGACCGGTTTTGGGCCATGCTAGGGAGAGATGGAAGATTCCACACTCTCGTGCATTTGATGAAAGCACTTTTGTGCGTGCCACACAGCAATGCATCATCAGAGAGGGTGTTCAGCATGGTTAGAAAAATAGCGACAGAGAATAGAAAGAGGATGGACAATTCAACCCTTAACAAAGCATTGTACTTTCAAGTACAACAATGAGTAGATGAGTGTTGTGTGTGTGTGTGTATATGTGTAAATAAATGAACACTAAAATTCAAGTATTTCTTTTATTTATATATATAATAAAATAAAATAAAAAATATATATATATATAGCTAGAATTCACTGAAAGTCAAGTATTTATATATATATATATATATATATATATATATATATATATATATATATATATATATATATATATATATATATATATATATATATATATATATATATATATATATATATATATATATATATATACATGAAATACTTGAGTTGGTGAATTCTAGCTGTAAATATACCTCCCGATATTGGAGGTCTCAAGGTTGGCAAGTATGAGGATTAGGTCTCTGCTTTTTGCAGATGATGTGGTCCTGATGGCTTCATCTGGCCAGGATCTTCAGCTCTCGCTGGATCGGTTCGCAGCTGAGTGTGAAGCGACTGGGATGAGAATCAGCACCTCCAAGTCAGAGTCCATGGTTCTCGCCCGGAAAAGGGTGGAGTGCCATCTCCGGGTTGCGGAGGAGACCCTGCCCCAAGTGGAGGAGTTCAAGTACCTCGGAGTATTGTTCACGAGTGAGGGAAGAGTGGATTGTGAGATCGACAGGCGGATCGGTGCGGCGTCTTCAGTAATACGGACGCTGTATCGATCCGTTGTGGTGAAGAAGGAGCTGAGCCAGAAGGCAAAGCTCTCAATTTACCGGTCGATCTACGTTCCCATCCTCACCTATGGTCATGAGCTTTGGGTTATGACCGAAAGGACAAGATCACGGGTACAAGCGGCCGAAATGAGTTTCCTCCGCCGGGTGGCGGGGCTCTCCCTTAGAGACAGGGTGAGAAGCTCTGCCATCCGGGGGGAGCTCAGAGTAAAGCCACTGGTTCCCCACATCGAGAGGAGCCAGTTGAGGTGGTTCGGGCATCTGGTCAGGATGCCACCCAAACGCCTCCCTAGGGAGGTGTTTAGGGCACGTCCGACCGGTAGGAGGCCACGGGGAAGACCCAGGACACGTTGGGAAGACTATGTCTCCCGGCTGGCCTGGGAACGCCTCTGGATCCCCCGGGAGGAGCTGGACGAAGTGGCTGGGGAGAGGGAAGTCTGGGCTTCCCTGCTTAAGCTGCTGCCCCCGCGACCCGACCTCGGATAGGCGGAAGAAGATGGATGGATGGATGGATAATAACGACCCCAAAAAGGGACATGCGGTAGAAAATGGATGGATGGAATAATAATAATAACTATTATTATTATATTAAAAAATGAATTAAAAGAAGATCACAGACATGCTGACACACAAGGTCACTACCCCAGCAGCTGGCCGACTTGCAGCACCTCGGAACACCTTGCAGCACCAAGCTACCACAATAGACGCGGGGACAAGACCCAGCAGGCCCCAACCAAGACGGGCACTAGGAAGGGATGGACGGTGGGACCCAGGAGCTCCAGACACGCAGCCCGGATGCAGTAGCCTGAGGCGCCGACCCCTGCCTGTCAAGCAGGCCCAGAGCGTACCCCCAGAAATATATTTAAAAAAAAAAAAAAAAAAATATATATATATATATATATATATATATATATATATATATATATATATATATATATATATATATATACAAACCCCGTCTCCATATGAGTTGGGAAATTGTGTTAGATGTAAATATAAACGGAATACAATGATTTGCAAATCCTTTTCAACCCATATTCAATTGAATGCACTACAAAGACAAGATATTTGGTGTTCAAACTCATAAACTTTATTTTTTTTTTGCAATTAATAATTAACTTAGAATTTCATGGCTGCAACACGTGCCAAAGTAGTTGGGAAAGGGCATGTTCACCACTGTGTTACATGGCCTTTCCTTTTAACAACACTCAGTAAACGTTTGGGAACTGAGGAGACACATTTTTTAAGCTTCTTAGGTGGAATTCTTTCCCATTCTTGTTTGATGTACAGCTTAAGTTGTTCAACAGTCCGGGGGTCTCTGTTGTGGTATTTTAGGCTTCATAATGCGCCACACAGGTCTGGACTACAGGCAGGCCAGTCTAGTACCCGCACTCTTTTACTATGAAGCCACGTTGATGTAACACGTGGCTTGGCATTGTCTTGCTGAAATAAGCAGGGGCGTCCATGGTAACGTTGCTTGGATGGCAACATATGTTGCTCCAAAACCTGTATGTACCTTTCAGCATTAATGGCGCCTTCACAGATGTGTAAGTTACCCATGTCTTGGGCACTAATACACCCCCATACCATCACAGATGCTGGCTTTTCAACTTTGCGCCTATAACAATCCGGATGGTTCTTTTCCTCTTTGGTCCGAGGACACGACGTCCACAGTTTCCAAAAACAATTTGAAATGTGGACTCGTCAGACCACAGAACACTTTTCCACTTTGTATCAGTCCATCTTAGATGAGCTCAGGCCCAGAGAAGCCGACGGCGTTTCTGGGTGTTGTTGATAAACGGTTTTCGCCTTGCATAGGAGAGTTTTAACTTGCACTTACAGATGTAGTTACCAACTGTAGTTACTGACAGTGGGTTTCTGAAGTGTTCCTGAGCCCATGTGGTGATATCCTTTACACACTGATGTCGCTTGTTGATGCAGTACAGCCTGAGGGATCGAAGGTCACGGGCTTAGCTGCTTACGTGCAGTGATTTCTCCAGATTCTCTGAATCCTTTGATGATATTACGGACGGTAGATGGTGAAATCCCTAAATTCCTTGCAATAGCTGGTTGAGAAAGGTTTTTCTTAAACTGTTCAACAATTTGCTCACGCATTTGTTGACAAAGTGGTGACCCTCGCCCAATCCTTGTTTGTGAATGACTGAGCATTTCATGGAATCTACTTTTATACCCAATCATGGCACCCACCTGTTCCCAATTTGCCTGTTCACCTGTGGGATGTTCCAAATAAGTGTTTGATGAGCATTCCTCAACTTTATCAGTATTTATTGCCACCTTTCCCAACTTTTTTGTCACGTGTTGCTGACATCAAATTCTAAAGTTAATGATTATTTGCAAAAAAAAAAGTTCATCAGTTTGAACATCAAATATGTTGTCTTTGTAGCATATTCAACTGAATATGGGTTGAAAATGATTTGCAAATCATTGTATTCCGTTTATATTTACATCTAACACAATTTCCCAACTCATATGTTATTTCCGTCAGTCTACCCCAGGGCAGCTGTGGCTACGAAAGTAGCTTACCACCACCAGGTGTGAATGAATGATGGGTTTTTAACATGTAAAGCGACTTTGGGTACTTAGAAAAGCGCTATATAAAATCCCAGGTATTATTATTATTATTATTATATGGAAACGGGGTTTGTATATGTACAAATACAATACAACAAATAATTTTATATTTGTAATTTAAATAATACTATAACAAAACATTTAATTGAATAAAGTGAAAATTACCAGATGTTTATTGTATGTTATATATGTGTAATTATTATAGATTACTTAGTTTGTATTCTTTTTTTCTGATATTTTTTTCCATTCATCTTATCTTTTCATTGTAATTCCCTAAACAATATTTAAATGTCTTAAATGTCTTTTAGCAAAGACACGCTCACCTTACAGCGACACTCTCCACTGGTCTTGTTGCAGTCGGAGTCAAAGCCGCGCTCAGTGGGACAGTTACAGGGGCCGCACGTTTTGTGACCCCACCAACCTCGGGGACACGGCAGGTCGGTCCTACAGGGACAACATCATCGGTTATTAATATTAAAACATCACGCCAACGCGTGAATGCAGCGTTCTTTACTTTTTCTCGCAGTAATGTCCAAAGTAGTTGTGTGGACAATCACATGCGTAACCGCGGGAGGAAGTGGTCTTCCTGGTGCACGAAGACTCGTGCTCGCAGAGGTTGAGCGTGCATGCGTCAGTGCAGTTGGTGCCGTAATAACCTGTTAATGAGACCACATTGGACTAAACAACAGGAGGATGTTTCTAAGTGGTATTAGGATGCAAGGCTGACCAGAGTGACACGTGCAGGAGTAGCTGTCCCAGTTGTCGCTGCAGTAGCTGTTGGAAGGACATGGGCCCGAGCCGCATGGGTCGGGCACGTTGCAGCCCGCCTCCACATTCACCTTCCTGGCCAGAGACAGACTCAGAGCACCCCCGACACGAAGACCCTGCACACAGAACAAAATATCTTCATTGGCCTGGAGGATGAAAGTAGACTAGTAATTAGGTAATTATAATGACAATGACAAATAATACAATAAAGAATATATATTTTGGTAATGTGCAACAATTTTCTGGGATTCCTTTTCTAAAATATATTCACACATGTTTTATATATTTAAATAAATACATATATATTTAAATACATATATAATATATGTTACATATTATATAAAAATATACAATGTGTATACATGTACATAAATTACATGTATACACATATATATATGTACGTATGTATGTATGTGTATATATATATATATATATATATATATATATATATATATATATATATATATATATATATATATATATATATATATATATATATATATACAGGTAAAAGCCAGTAAATTAGAATATTTTGAAAAACTTGATTTATTTCAGTAATTGCATTCAAAAGGTGTAACTTGTACATTATATTTATTCATTGCACACAGACTGATGCATTCAAATGTTTATTTCATTTAATTTTGATGATTTGAAGTGGCAACAAATGAAAATCCAAAATTCCGTGTGTCACAAAATTAGAATATTACTTAAGGCTAATACAAAAAAGGGATTTTTAGAAATGTTGGCCAACTGAAAAGTATGAAAATGAAAAATATGAGCATGTACAATACTCAATACTTGGTTGGAGCTCCTTTTGCCTCAATTACTGCGTTAATGCGGCGTGGCATGGAGTCGATGAGTTTCTGGCACTGCTCAGGTGTTATGAGAGCCCAGGTTGCTCTGTTGACCCTGGAAAAAAGAGCTGGACTGCTGCTGAGTGGTCCAAAGTCATGTTTTCTGACGAAAGCAAATTTTGCATTTCCTTTGGAAATCGAGGTCCCAGAGTCTGGAGGAAGACAGGAGAGGCACAGGATCCACGTTGCCTGAAGTCTAGTGTAAAGTTTCCACCATCAGTGATGGTTTGGGGTGCCATGTCATCTGCTGGTGTCAGTCCACTCGGTTTCCTGAGATCCAGGGTCAACGCAGCCGTCTACCAGCAAGTTTTAGAGCACTTCATGCTTCCTGCTGCTGACCTGCTCTATGGAGATGGAGATTTCAAGTTCCAACAGGACTTGGCGCCTGCACACAGCGCAAAATCTACCCGTGCCTGGTTTACGGACCATGGTATTTCTGTTCTAAATTGGCCCGCCAACTCCCCTGACCTTAGCCCCATAGAAAATCTGTGGGGTATTGTGAAAAGGAAGATGCAGAATGCCAGACCCAAAAATGCAGAAGAGTTGAAGGCCACTATCAGAGCAACCTGGGCTCTCATAACACCTGAGCAGTGCCAGAAACTCATCGACTCCATGCCACGCCGCATTAAACGCAGTAATTGAGGCAAAAGGAGCTCCAACCAAGTATGAGTATTGTACATGCTCATATTTTCATTTTCATACTTTTCAGTTGGCCAACATTTCTAAAAATCCCTTTTTTGTATTAGCCTTAAGTAATATTCTAATTTTGTGACACACGAATTTTGGATTTTCATTTGTTGCCACTTCAAATCATCAAAATTAAATGAAATAAACATGTGAATGCTTCAGTCTGTGTGCAATGAATAAATATAATGTACAAGTTACACCTTTTGAATGCAATTACTGAAATAAATCAAGTTTTTCAAAATATTCTAATTTACTGGCTTTTACCTGTATATGTATGTTTACAGAATTTCAATGAGAGTTCTTTAGATGAAGGCCATATTTAATTGAAATCTTATAGAAAAATCAATTATTTGCAAACATTTTAAATTCATTTATTTGTATTTATTATAATTTTATAATCGAAACAAAATAAAAATCAAATAGGAAAAAAACAATATAGGACTCACTATGAAAAATGTTGGTGTATTTTATATATACATATTTTTTATAATTTCCTAAATAAAGAAATAGTTTTGAATCTTTATAGTGAAAAGTGAATGGCCCATCTTGAAGACCTACTTTTCTTTTCTTTTTTTTTTTTTTTTAAAGAAAATAGTTTTCCTTTCAGGAGATAAATCATTATAAAAAATACGTTATCACATAAATAGATCATTGAAAACATAATCAACTCATCAAAATTGTCATAAAAGATACTCTATTCCATCAAATTAAATAAAAATGCCACTGAATAAATATATATCTCACTAAATAATACATACATTTCATTAAATTAAATACAATAACATTGATAAATGTTATTAAATGATTATAACTGTCATTAAATAATGCAAAAATTACTACTAAAAAATATAAATGTAATTAAATGATTAAAAGTATCAATACAAAATAAGGAATTTTATTAAATCTAAATATAAATTTAATTTAAGAAATATTAATGTCAATAAATAATACTACATTTCATTAGATTAAATAATACTAATTAAGAAATATAAGTGTAATCAAACAATACAGAATGTATTTAAATTAAATTAAAATGGGGCTTAAGAAATACAAATGTGATTAAATAATTTAATTATATAAAAAAATAAATTCCATCCATTTTCTACCGCTTCTCCCTCTCAGGGTCGCAGGGGGCTGGAGCCTATCCCAGCTGCATTCGGGCGGACAAGTCGCCACCTCATCGCAGGGCCAACACAGATAGACAGGAGGTGGGAGGAAGCTGGAGTACGCGGAAGGAACCCACGCAGTCACGGGGTCAACATGCTAATTTCACACAGAAAGACCCTGATCCCGAGTATCAAATTTATCACCATTTATTAGATGTAAACGCTATTAAATAACACATAATTATAATAAATTAAATGATAATGCCATTTGATAAATATAAATGTCATTAAATACAAAATTTGAATACATCAAATAATGTCAGTTAATAAGTACAAATATCATTAAATGATTTAAATTAATATTTAATTAAATCATTTATTATTATGATGATTTAATATGACTAATTTAATTAATTTTTAATGAATTCATGAACAACCTAAACATACTACATGTTTTAAATTTGTTGTTTTTTTATTCTTTTTTAATTTTTTTTACTTAATTTGGTTATGGCATAATTTGAAAAAAAAAAATTCTGTATAGTTATTTTTGCACTGTACTGCCTTTTCCAAACTGTCTCCATAGAACAATACGATGAAAGACATACTGTAACAGCATGCAATCAAAAAGAGAGAATAATGCATTATTTATAAAGATGACGTATTCTCACTTGTATACAGCCTCGGAAGCCATGCTGGATTTTCCCATCAGGCGCCGCTAAACCTCCAACGCTGACCGCCTTCAGCATGGACTCCTGCAGCTCTCCATCCACTTGCATACTGGCCTAAAACACACACAAGACGCTGGAAGTGATGCGCCGCAGAGCAAGGAGATTGTCATGAATAAATATTAGCAGGATGGCTCACCAGGTAGAGGCCGTGGTCGACGGATAGAACCGCCTTATGTTGGCCGTCTGGCCTGCCCACACTGCTGATATCCAATTGCAGATGATGCCAGTCGCCATCGTTCACCAGCATCTCCTCCACGCGGGATAGAGTGGAGTCTTCCCCCTTGTGGAGGCCCATCAACACACTCCCGCCGCGCAGCTGTGAAGGTCAAAAGGCCAAGAAGAAGAATAGTGAGGGGAGGACAAGAACATCCATGTTTGTCGTGTTTAAACATGCTTACGCGTGTAAAAAAGTGGAATCTCTTAGTATATTCAGTCATGTGCTGGACAACACTCAGCCAGCAGGAGGCGCTACTAGCTGCCAAGCTGAACCAATCTCAATTTAGTGACAATTCATGAAAACCATCACATTTTATTTGCATTTAACATTATTTTTTCTTCTTTTTTCAATAAGTTGAGAATTATTGAGGTACAGAATTATAATAATTCTAATTATCATATGATCTCACTTTATTTACTATCTTACTTTTATTTAAATGTATCCTGACTATCCATCCATCCATTTCCTACCGCTTATTACCTTCGGGGTCGCGGGGGGAGCTGGAGCCTATCTCAGCTACAATCTCAATAAAACATAATTTATAATATTTTCAAACATTTGTGGTATTATAATCACATTTTCTATGTATTTTGCTTCTTATCTTATCAACTAACATACTTTGGCAATTTAGGGGTTTAGCATCATCATGATAATGTCATTAAATAATGCAAATAGAAATAAAAATGTCATCAAATCATTAAAATTGCCTTCAAATCATGTCATTGAATTACATACAGTATAAATACCATTAAGTAACTGTAAAAATCATCAAATAATTAAAAAGATTTTGAAATATATATATTAGTAATGAAACAATAATGATTAAATTGTTTCAATTTCATAAGAACTAATGACAATCATCAAATCATTTGTTTTTCAATATTTAAAAAAATATATATTCAACCTTTTTTCATACAAAAGGTTTCCTTTTTTTGTAATCTCAGATAATAATTGGAGCATATCACAATATTTTTACATTTCACTATTATTATTTCATCCATCCATCCATCCATCCATTTTCTACCGCTTATTCCCTTCGGGGTAGCGGGGGGTGCTGGAGCTTATCTCAGCTACAATCGGGCGGAAGGCGGGGTACACCCTGGACAAGTCGCCACCTCATCGCAGGGCCAACACAGATAAACAGACAACATTCACACTCACATTCACACACTACAGCCAATTTTAGTGTTGCCAATCAACCTATCCCCAGGTGCATGTCTTTGGAAGTGGGAGGAAGCCGGAGTACCCGGAGGGAACCCACGCAGTCACGGGGAGGACATGCAAACTCCACACAGAAAGATCCTGAGCACGGGATTGAACCCAGGACTACTCAGGACCTTCGTATTGTGAGGCAGACGCACTAACCCCTCTGCCACCGTGCTGCCTATTATTTCAAATTAATAAAATTTAACGTTTAATGTATACCTTTTATTTTATTATTACTACTAAAATTTATTTGCCTGTCCCCCATCCTCCAATAGAAATGATTGTTTATTTTTATTTTGGGATATTACATTATAAATATTTGTATTTTTTTTCTTTGTTTCTGAGTAAATAACCTCCATTTCCAATTTATAAAATTCAAATACTTTAAATTTTTTTATTAAATTGTTCATTAAACCAGGGGTCAGCAACTTTCATAACAAATTTTTGAAAATATAAAAATTATATCATACATTATAAAGTATACACAAATATTTGGTTCATAAAAACAAACAAGGGCAAAACATACATGACAGAGTATGAATTACATTTCTATAAAATAGTTAGGGTTCTTATTATTACTAATGTCACTGTTATAATTTGCTTAGTTTGGTCATAATAAGTATTATCGAATAAATAATTAAATTATTGTTAAAACATAACAATACCAGCCATTTGAGCCCATTTCCCACCAAATAAAACCCAACGACAGCCACAAATTCTGTGTGATCCCTAAACTGATGATAACACCACTGATAATTCCATTATACTTTTGCTAAAGCATTTATTTAAAATCATACACGAGACAGAAAATGACTCACCAAGTATTTTTGCTCTGATCAGCTTTCAGCAGCAGTTCAGAAACTGCTCTTTTTCCGTCATCTCCAGCTGGGTACTTTCTCCGAATGTTGTGTATTTGTTCTGGAAATGTCTTTCAACGTTTGATTTTTTTTTTGTTTTGCTTTGTTTGCTATTTCCTCCCCACATATTAAGCACGCAGGTGAACCAATCAAATGTTTCTCTTTTTTGATCTGTCCATTGCTAGCTTACCGAGGGTTGACCGCTAAAAACAACACAATTGCTTGGCAGCAAAAGATGACGCATAGGGGTTGTGACGTAAATTTCGATCCACA
>NC_084731.1:47593181-47708181 GCF_033978785.1 Entelurus aequoreus | reverse complement strand
CACAACCAGAATTATGCCGTACATTAGGCGCACCAGGTTATAAGGCGTACTGTCGATTTATGAGAAAATGAAAGAAAATTTGAAGTGCGCCTTATCGTCCGAAAAATACGGTATTGATTAACTCCATCTCCAATAATGCCATCTCTTCAACAAGTTGATGAATAGTCGAGAAGTGCTACGTTCGCTCGCTGAGCTGACTCTTCGGGAAACACTGCCCCTAATGTTTCGGCACATCACACTCTCCATTATGGGATGGGTGCCGAATTCGATACTTAAAGGCTGGGTATCGATTCTTGTAAAATCAAACGGTGCCATATTTCGATACCTTTGTTGTTCGGGACGTCACATCTGGTTGTATAATCGGTTGGCTCAAACACTTTACGGGTAAACACTCACTCAAGCAGCACTTTTACATGTCGACCTCCAAATTTGGTAATGGAAACTACAAGATGCACGTTACGATCAAACAGCTAGTGTGTAATGAGTATAATACTTGCAGTATAAACATTTTGTGGGGTGCAACAAAAGCCTAGATTCTCTTTAATAGCAATGACTGCTTCCTGAATATGCAACACACTACCTAGCCTATACACTACTGCCATCTGGAGTCTTAGAATTGCAACTGCATACAAAGTCTATTATATAATACTTGAAAATGAGATTCATAATCATAATAAAACAAGATATAACAACTGTTAAATAAAAAATGAGGTTTTATTATTAAACGATAAACATTTAATAACACATGAACACAGTCAGAAGTACGGTAGTGAAAATTAGTACCGGTGTGTACCAATTTTCCAGGTAACGGAAATTCATACCATATTGATTCAAATGTGAAAGGTACCCATCCCTACTCATGACCCAGACAAAGAGATCAGAAAGGACCTCGTAGTGTTTATGCAGAAGCAGAATTATTATTTTTTTCTGCATAATTAGTGCCGCTGATTGATGGCGGCCATGCTTTTTTAAGCTACTGTATTTTTCGGACTATAGGCGCACTTAAAATCCTTTCATTTTCTCAAAACTCGACAGCGCTACAACCCAGTGCGGCTAATGTACGGAATACATTTGGTTGTGCTTACTGACCTCGAAGCAATTTTATTTGTTATATGGTGAAATGATAAGTGTGACCAGTAGATGGCAGTCACAAATAAGAGATACATGTAGACTGCAATATGATGGCAGTTACACATAAGAGATACGTGTAGACTGCAATATGACTCAAGTAAACATCACCAAAAATGTATATTGTCCATTGAAAATATAGAACATTACACACGGCGCTAAAAAATCTATCAAAATGTTTTAGTACGACTTTGGTAAGCTATTAAGCCGCACCGCTTGATGGATTGTACTGTGCTTCATCATACGAGTATTATTATGGTGTGTATCAGTGGCGTGCGGTGAGGTTAATGTCTGGTGAGGCACGACTGCATCATCACAGTCAGATTTACAAACATATGAACCTGCAGTGCAGGTGTACCTAATGTTGTGTCCCTGCGGTCGTTCGCGGCTCCTGCAGCGCGAGCATTGTTGTTTTTGCACTTTTTGGCTTCTTGTTAAGTGACTTTTTTTGGGTGGGTTCGGTCTTGCACGTGTAGGGTTTGGGTGTGGGCTTTGGTTGGTGTGGCCGCGGCGCTCCCGTCGGGGGTGTATTCTGCGGCGGAGGTGCTTGGCACCAGGAGGCGGGGTTATGAGACGAGCCTCCAGTTTTATGATCGCTCAGCACAAGAAATACGTTACACACATACAGATGTTGACAAAATACACTGTACATTATATACCTCAGCTAACTAAACTATGGAAATGTATAATATAATTCATATAGCAATACGGTCTCACTGCACAGCAGGCCAGCAGTTAGCCGAGTCATTGCGCACAATCCATGTTGAGGCACAAATCAGTGACGTGCCTCATACGTGACAGTATAACGTTATTATACTGTCTTCTCAGTATTTGAACGGCAAATGTGAAAATAAAAATAAAAATAATCTAAAACTGGTGAAGTTAAATGGAAAATAACTTTAGTATTATCACTGGATACATATAACAATTTAATTAATTTTTTTTTCTTTTTACTTTTTTTTTCTTTCCATGATGGCAGGTGAGGCCGTGCCTCCCCTGCCTCTAGTGACGGCACGCCACTGGTGTGTATAAGGTAAGATATATTATCTGGCGTTTTGTTTCGCAATATTATGCAAAAGCAACTTTTCTTACCTTCTGGTGCCTGCTGATCTGTATTTGGGATCTGTATAAGTCCTGAAAATTTGCGCACTTCCGCCTTTGTAGTCCGTGCTGACACCATAGTCAATAAGCTTCTTCTTTTTCTCTATCTTCTTGTTATGGGACATTCATTCTCCGCTGTTGCCATTTCTAAAATAAAGTAGTGTAAAATTCGTACTTATATCTGTCAGTAAACTCACCATGAAAGCGCTAAAACATACCGGTGTAGTGAGTTTACATTATTCACCCAAGGACACATTTCCAGTGTTGATGTTGCATTATTGAGCCACAGATGAGAAGATGCTGCTCTGTTATTGATTTAAGTAAAGTCTGAATGTCATTAAAACAGTTAGCTCCATCTTTTGACCAGTGGCGTGCGGTGAGGTTCATGTCTGGTGAGGCACTGGCTTCATCACAGTCAGATTTACAAAACATATGAACCCTAAAGAGTATCTTATTCACCATGTGATTGGGAGCAGTTAATGTTTTTAGTTATGTTTTATGTTTAATTATATTATTATATATTATATATATATATATATATATATATATATATATATATATATATATATATATATATATATATATATATATATATATATATATATATATATATATATATATATATATATATATATATATATATATATATATATATATATATATATATAATATATATATATAATATATATATATAATATATTATATATATAATATATTATATTAGTTATGTTTAATGTTTTAAGTTAATGTGTTTAAAAGCTCATACCAGCATTCTTCCCTGCTTTGCACTCAGCATCAAGGGTTGGAATTGGGGGTAAAATCACCAAAAATTATTCCCAGGCACGGCGCCGCTGCTGCCCACTGCTCCCCTCACCTCCCAGGGGGTGAACAAGGGGATGGGTCAAATGCAGAGGACAAATTTCACCACACCTAGTGTGTGTGTGACAATCATTGGTACTTTAACTTAACTTTAACTTTACACTTACAAACTGTAGCATGCACACAAAAAAGCACATTTAATAAAAAAAAACGTTATTATGGTCTTACCTTTACTTATAAGTGCAGGAACAGTGGTGTTTGTGTTGGAAGAGTTGTGAATGAATGAAATATGAAATCCGCGCTGCCGTCTACAGGTGTACCTAATGTTGTGTCCCTGTTCACGGCTCCTCCGGCGCGCCGCGCTAGCATTGTTGTTTTTGCACTTTTTGGCTTCTTGTTAAGTGACTTTTTTTGGGTGGATTTGGTCTTGCACGTGGAGGGTTTGGGTGTGGGCTTTGGTTGGTGTGGCGCTCCCGTCGGGCGGTGCATCGCGGCGGAGGTGCTTGGCACCAGGAGGCGGGGTTATGAGACGAGCCTCCAGTTTTATGATCGATCAGCACTAAAAATACGTTACACACATACAGTTGTTGACAAAATACACTGTACATTATACACCTCAGCTAACTAAACTATGGAAATGTATAATATAATTCATATAGCAATACGGTCTCACTGCACAGCAGCTCAGCAGTCAGCCGAGTCATTGTGCACAATCCATGTTGAGGCACAAATCAGTGACGTGCCTCAACTGGCTGCTGATCACCGCACCGTCTCTTTTCAGTATTTGAACGGCAAATGTGAAAGTAAAAATAAAAATAATCTAAAACTGGTGAAGTTAAATGGAAAATAACTTTAGTATAATCACTGGATACATATAACAATTTAATTTTTTTTTTTACTTTTTACTATTTTTTTCTTTCCATGATGGCAGGTGAGGCCGTGCCTCCCCTGCCTCTAGTGACGGCACGCCACTGCTTTTGACACTTCTTCCACTCCCGTCCTTGCATGCTACACCGCTACAACAAAGATGACGGCGACCGCCCACAAGACGACTGTCAGAAAGCTACTTGAAGGTGATATGTAAAACATAATCTATGCAACATTTTGACCAAATAACCACCATCACATGTTATGTAGACCACAAGGAAGTGTTTTAAATTAAGAAAAAAATCATAATATGACCCCTTTAATGCGCCTATTGTATGAAAATAGACCTGAATAGACCCGCTCATCGGCAGTGCATCCTATAATCCGGTGCGCCCTATGGTCCAGAAAATACGGTAATCTTGCTCAAATTTCACACACGTGCTTGTTGGTCTCCTGGAAGTGTATACCAAAGTTGGTGGTGATTCGGCAAAACACCCTAAAGTTACGGTAGGAATTTTGTAGAGCTGTGTGAGAAATTTCAAGTCTTTGCAACATATGGGGTTCAATAACAGTGCTGCCATGTGGCGTAATTGTCAGAAACAAAAAAGCAATTTTGGGGTGCATGACGCATTTTCACCCTTTTTTTCTGCAGCGGCTCAGGAGCAGAGATTGAGTTTACACATTTTGTTTACCACATGACTGAAACTGTGACAACAATTCCTCACACCTTCATACCTGATCGTCAGGAAACCAAACAACATCATCTTCCTGCGTGTTGTGCACGGCAAACACAAAAACAATGCGTGCCGTGGGCTCACATTTCTGCATTTTTTGGTCCGCTCTCACATTGACGCTGATCATAAATCAGCCCCCCGAAGATGTCTGCAGTGTATCAGGTGAAGCAAAACTAAATCATGCGTGTCTGCAGGACTGGAAGAGCAATTAGTTGCATTTGCGTCATGTGAAACCTGTTTGACTGATGCTGATTCTGTGACAAACGGCCATAAAATGTAACTGGTAATGGCCCAAATTCTCCAGAAATGCTGCATTTATGGCAACCCCTAAACGCCACACGCCCACACGTGTTCAAGGTTCTATCTTGTACTACTTTTGAAATACTTCAAGTCTCAGAGGTCCAACAAGAGTGGAAATCGAGCATGGAATTTAGACTTTTAGTAAGTCTTACTGTAAATGCGCCGTTTTGTGTGTCTGTAGCTTTAATGCCAGCGTCCAACATAATAGATGCCATATATATCGCATACAACAAGAGAACATTAAGGAGTGGGGCGGGAGGATGCAAATGTTAGCATAGCTAGATGAGATAAACATTAAACATTAAAAAAAACAAAAAACAAACAAAAAAGACAACTTACACCTTCCATGTTTGTAGCTGACAGGTATGGCTATATGCTACTAGGAGCAGAGCAGCCTGCATTTTAAGATGTTAAAGTTAAATTACCAATGATTGTCACACACACACACTAGGTGTGGTGAAATTAACCTCTGCATCTGACCCATCCCCTTGTTCACCCCCTGGGAGGTGAGGGGAGCAGTGAGCAGCGCTCTGGAATCATTTTGGTGATTTAACCCCCAATTCCAACCATTGATGCCAAGCCACCCATTTTTATAGTCTTTGGTATGACTCGGCCGGGGTTTGAACTCACGCCCTACCGATCTCAGGGCGGACACTCAAACCACAAGGTCACTGAGCTGGTAATGTAGTGAAGCCTGATTTTCACAACACACACTTCATCCACTTTTTACATATACCACATTGTCCGGCCCATAGGGCGCACGGGAAAATAAGGCGCACTGCCGATGAGCGAGTCTATTCAGGTCTTTTTTTTAATACAAAAGACGCACCGGATTATAAGGCGCATTAAAGGGGTCATATTAGGATTTTTTTCTAAATTGAAAATACTTCCTTGTGGTCTACATAACATGTAATGGTGGTTCTTTGGTCAACATGTTGCATAGATTATGTTTTACAGATCATCTTCAAGTCACTTTCTGACAGTCGCTTCAGGATGCGCCGTTTTGTGGGCGGTCTTATTTACGTGGCTCACCTTCGACAGCGTCTTCTCCCCGTCATCTTTGTTGTAGCGGTGTAGCGTGCAAGGACGGGAGTGGAAGAAGTGTCAAAAGATGGAGCTAACTGTTTTAATGACATTCAGACTTTACGTAAATCAATAACGAAGCAGCATCTTCTCATCCGTGGCTCACAAGTGCAACAACACCGCCGGAAATGTGTCCCGTGAAAAACCGTCCGACCGGAACTCTCAAATAATAATAATGTAAACTCACTACACCGGTATGTTTTAGCGCTTTCATAGCGAGATATAAGTTAGAACTTTACACTACTTTATATTAGAAATGGCAAAGGCAGAGGATGAATGTCCCATAACAAGAAGATAGTGGAAAAGAAGAAGCTTATCAACTACGATATCGGCATGGACTACAGTGGCGGACGTGCACACATTTTCAGGACTTATGCAGATCTCAAATACACATCTGCAGGTAGCAGAAGGTAAGAAAAGTTGGTTTTGCATAATATTGTGAAACAAAACATCAGATAATATGTCCTTATACACACACCATAGCAATACTTGTACCTCTGAATACGGTAGCCGTAATGGGCCGACAATCCATCCAGCGGTGCGGCTTCAAAGTCATACTAAAACATTTTGACAGATTTTTGAGCGCCGTGTGTAATGTTCTTTATTTTCAATGGAACATTTAAAATTTTGGTGTTGTTTACTGGCATCATATTGCAGTCTACATGTATCTCTTATGTGTAACTACCATCTACTGGTCGCACTTATCATTACACCATGTACCAAATAAAATTGCTTCAAGGTCGGTAAGCACAACCAGAATTATTCCGTACATTAGGCGCACCGGGTCTTAAGGCGCACTGTCGATTTTTGAGAAAATGAAAGGATTTTAAGTGCGACTTATAGTCCGAAAAATACGGTACACAGTCACTATGCACTTGTCCGACATAATAGATGCCATATATCACATACAACAACGTAACATTAAGGATTGTGACAGGAGGATGTAAATATTAGCAACGTTAGCATTGCTATATGAGCTAAAGTGCTAGAATTACGCTTATATTTTAACAGCAACATCATGCTGTTAAAAAAACCCGTAACAATCAAATTTAGCTGACTGTAGCTGACTGTTAGGTGGATAGCAGAGCCTCACAATGCATTTTGAGATGTGTAGTGAAGCCTGCTTTTTACAAAGTGCACTATATTTACTTTTTACTTTTTCATATGCCTACACTAACTCTGCACTTGTTCAAAGTAATAGTTGCCATATACAACAATGTAAGATTAGTGAAGTGAATTGTATTTATTTAGCACTTTTCTCTCGTGACTCAAAGCGCTTTACATAGTGAAACCCAAGATCTAAGTTACATTGAAACCAGTGTGGGTGGCACTCAGAGCTGGTGGGTAAAGTGTCTTGCCCAAGGACACAACGGCAGTGACTAGGATGGTAGAAGTGGGGATCGAATCTGGAACCCTCAAGTTGCTGGCACGGCCACTCTACCAACGGAGCCACACCGCCCCAACTAAGTGGGACGGGAGGATGTATATGTTGGCAATGTTGGCATAGCTTCATGAGCTAAAGTGCTAACATTACATTCACATTTTATTTTATTTTTTTATTAATCAGTCCAACAAAATAATACACAAATATACCATGATAATAAAACTCCAATTCTAAAACCAAACACGGTTCAGCAACATTCAGAATAACAATCAACAGAGCAATTGAGAGGACACACAAACATGACACAAAACAATTCAAAAGTAGTCAAACAAAAATTAATAATATCAACGACAGTATCAATATTAATAAGAATTCCAACATAGCAGAAATTAAAAATCCCTCATTTACTTTATCATCACAGCCATTTATAAAAAATAAAATAAAAACATTTAAAAAATGAACAATAGTGTCATAGTGGCTTACACTTGCATTCCATTCACATTTTAACAGCAACATCAAGCTAAATTAGCCTATTTGCGGGAAAAAAATCTCAACATAATCAAACTCACAGCTTCTACGTCTATGACTGACTGATGGATAAATGGCGGAGCACCACAATGCATTTTAAGATGTGTAGGGAAGCTTGCTTTTTACAAAGTGCACTTCTTTCACGTTCTACATGTCCTATGAGACTTTGCATTTGTGCAGCGTAATAGATGCCATACAACAAAATAACAATAAGGAGTGGGATGGGAGGACGCAAAAATGAGCATTGCTACATAAGCTAAAGTGCTAACATTACATTCACATTTTAATAGCAACATGATGCTAAGTTAGCCTATTTGCTGAAACCCCCCCCCCCCCCCCCATCAACAAAATCAAAACATCCATCTTTTATGACGCTTACCTCTTTCGCAGTTTCTTCCTCCGAAGCCGAGCGGGCAGTCGCAGCTGAAGGATCCCCACATGTTGACGCAGACGCCTCCATTCAGACACGGGTTGTTGTTGCAGAAGTGTCTCTTAGCGGAGCATCCTGGGGAGAGAAAACTAAGAATACTTATCTTCAGATAAGACAGGAGGTGGTGGAATGCTAGATGACGACTATGCAGGTTCGTACCAGGCAAGGTGCCGTTGTTAGCGATGAAGCCGGCCATGTCTACGCGCTGGTTGTCCACGCGCAGGTTCTTCATGCAGCCCACAAACTGGTGGTTGCGGACAGGAAAGTCCTCTGGGAGCTTGGGGACACCTCCGAGCAGCAGTGGGCCGGTCAGGTCCAATGATCTGACAGCAGACATGCACATTTAAAGCAAGGGTGTTCCAATCCAATATTGATATCGGTCCAATATCAGCAAAAAAAAAAAAAAGATGACGGTATATCAGTTTGTGTCTAAAATCTTCGATACAAGTAGGCCTGTAGCGCAAAACTAGACAGCCAGTAAACATCTAAATGTCTTCCAATAAGCACACAAGGTTGGTCTTTTCTACTACTTTAGATAAGTCAATTACAAAAGGTAAACATGGTAGGCTATATGCTACTAGGAGCTAGCAGCTACACAACAGCTAAGCTCAAAATAGCACACAAGATAGACATACGTAATCATTTAATTGAACAATACTGCACATTTATCAATATAAACAAGTATCAGTCATTTATCGTTGCATAAGACTTACACATACAAAGTCTCCAAAGCAGAAGCGTATGACCAAGTATCCAGTAACAAATGCGTCCGCATCATTCGACTTACTGTGTCATGAACTTAATGAATTACTGTGGTCACTAGATGTAAGGGCTGTGAATCTTTGGGCACCACACGATTAGATTCGATTCTTGAGGGTAACGATTCGAAAACAATTCAAAACGATTCACAATTCAAAATCAATACCTTTTAACAACATTGGGTGCCAATTCTATGATTACCGGTAGCTACTTTCAACAGCTCTGATAAATGTATATATTACTTTAAAAGAACTTGGTTTTGTTAAATGAAATTTTGCCTAAACATTTAATAAAGTCAAATACAAATAAGGCAACAAGAAAAGTATCCCACACTTCTCTTTTCTGAAGTAAATCTGTGTAGCAGATATGGACATTTACATCAACAATATGATTTGCCTGAGTGGCTGGACAGGCAAAAATTAAATAAAAAATCGTTTTTGGATTTTTTTGAATCGATTATGAATAACAAGTAAGAACAGCGAATCATTCAAAAATCCTTTTTTTTACACCGCAACTATATGTTCCCTAAATCAATTACAACTCCACTACAAATTAAAGACAGCATAAGTCAATTCCAGATGGTTAAAATGAAATAGCTTAAATAGGAACACCTCTAATCTCCTACATTTGGAACTTTTCAGACCTGTGTGAGGCAAGCGAGATTGGTTGTCACACTTTTCATAATCATCATCATCATCATCATTATCAGCATTACAACATTTTTAAATATTCCTAACTAAATCAATTTAAAGCTTAAATTGTTGCCTTGTTCTGTGCGTCATTCTTATTTTCCAATCCATCACAGGGCTTGTTGTCACACACTATGAAGTTGGTTGTGATACAATTATTTTGACGAGAAAAATCCTATGAGGCTTGTCGCTTTTTCTTGAAAATGTCATTGAAGTGAATTAATGAACTCATATCCTGTTTTGCATATGGTGAATGTTTATATTCATCATGGAGAAAGCAAACCACCAAGTTTAAGTAAATAGTGGTATTTCAGTTTGAGCACATAATAAGATAAGGCCCCTTAGTTTGATATTCGCAGGTGGTTTGGATCACTTCTTGTAGAAAAGAGGCCCTAATTGGGACTTCGGAATGCAAAAGTGATAGCCCTATCCTTGAGAAGAGACTACATGTCTAGCTCAACGTCAACAGTTATGACTTAAAGCAGTTGTTTTCCAGACACTTACACACAAACATATCCTTTTATGGACAGGGTGTGCTGTCCTGACTTAGCACACACCCAGAGACAGAAAGGAGGAATATAAAAACTGATGGTTTGGCTTCTCCAAGTTAGGAGAGACACATTTTCTTGACCTGACCTCCTCCAGGAACTGCAATCCTGTATAATGACGCTCGCTTGCAATTAAGCAACTTTTACTTCAGTAAAGAGTCTCCGACGTCTCTTTTGATCCCGCTGCACTGCCATGTCGCCCTTCTGTCCGGACGAGGATGACAAGACCAGAAATACACATCATCATCCAGAATGTGTTCTTTCAGACGTAAGAAGTGTCTATCCGAACCAGAAAGTAAGGCAGCAATGGTAAGAATTTGTTTTGTTTTTTTCCCCGGGGAGCTGGAGACTTGCTCCTCTGCTCTCGCCACTTCACGGACAGCTCTTTTGTGAATGCCAGATTGTCCAAATTCATACAATCATTTTCAATTCTTCTTCAATGTTGGCTGATAAACATTACCACAAAACCGCAGCCCTAACCTAAAAGCGACCCTCGACCCCTGACCAATCACAACACAGTAGGCGTAGAATTTGAGCATGTCGGCCAAGCGGAGAAGAAGGCAGATTTATTTATGGGGTATCTCATTCACTACGGTGCCCAACTGAGATCCAATATAATTTTAATACATGCATACTTTTGCACTAAAATGCTCATTAAAAGGAGAAGTGCATGAAAGATTGATGGCAGAAATAGTGTGCAGAGTTACTATTAGCGCCTGCAGATCAAAACAGAAAAGTGGTAAACATGCAAGGGGAGATAAAAAGAGAAAGCAAAGCCTCGGAGATGTGGAACTTCCTAACAAGTTGACTTTTAATGAGCACGCTACAAAGAAAGACATGTGCTGAATTATGGAAGCCAACAGGAAAGTTGATTTATATCAGGGGTGTCCAAACTTATTGACTTGGGGGCTGCTTTGGGCTAAAAAAAATTGGCCGGGGGTCAAAAGCTGGCTGCATATAAAGTATGGATGTTTATATACATACTGTACGTATTATAGTAACATGTAGTACATGTTGTACATTTTTGGGTAGCAGGTTATAGTTTGCTTTGTACGTCATTTTAGCAGTTTGCAAATTCACCAAGTCTTTGAATTTCAATATTTGTGATTTAATAAATAAAGGCTTTGTATGTTCTCTATTATCCAACATTATGTATTATTCTAATTGATCTTTTTTGTAACACCGTTAGTGAATGAATAGCACATTTGTAGTTGTTTCCCCATATTTCTACACAATAACTCAGATATGGTAACACTGGAGAGCAGTGAAAAATATGAAGGGATTTTTGGTCCAAAAACATATTTTGCTTTATTCATTATTGACGTGTTTCTTGCTGCTTTTTGTTGTATATTTTTACATTAAGTTTCCAGTTCATTTTATCATCAATTACACCCAAAAATCTTTTTTTTTTTTACCCTTTCAATATCTATCTACGTTGTCTATTTGTATTTGTGTTTGACTTTCCTTCAAATAGCATTATTTTAGTTTTACTGAGATTCAAAGATAGTCTGTTTTTGTCAAACCATCTTTTTAATTTGTTCATTTCTTCTGTTGTTTGTATTAGCTTTTGTGTGTATATATATATATATATATATATATATATATATATATATATATATATATATATATATATATATATATATATATATATATATATATATATATATATATATATATATATATATATATATATATATATATATATATATATATATACATACATATATATATACACTACCGTTCAAAAGTTTGGGGTCACCCAAACAATTTTGTGGAATAGCCTTCATTTCTAAGAACAAGAATAGACTGTCGAGTTTCAGATGAAAGTTCTCTTTTTCTGGCCATTTTGAGCGTTTAATTGACCCCACAAATGTGATGCTCCAGAAACTCAATCTGCTCAAAGGAAGGTCAGTTTTGTAGCTTCTGTAACGAGCTAAACTGTTTTCAGATGTGTGAACATGATTGCACAAGGGTTTTCTAATCATCAATTAGCCTTCTGAGCCAATGAGCAAACACATTGTACCATTAGAACACTGGAGTGATAGTTGCTGGAAATGGGCCTCTATACACCTATGTAGATATTGCACCAAAAACCAGACATTTGCAGCTAGAATAGTCATTTACCACATTAGCAATGTATAGAGTGTATTTCTTTAAAGTTAAGACTAGTTTAAAGTTATCTTCATTGAAAAGTACAGTGCTTTTCCTTCAAAAATAAGGACATTTCAATGTGACCCCAAACTTTTGAACGGTAGTGTATATATATATATATATATATACATATACATACATATATATACATATAATATATATACACTACCGTTCAAAAGTATATGTATGTATATATGTATACATATAACATATATATATATATATATATATATATATATATATATATATATATATATATATATATATATATATATATGTATATATATATATATACATATATATATATACATATATGTATGTATACATATAATATATATATATACAGACATATATACATACATACATACATACATACATATATATATATATATATATATATATATATATATATATATATATATATATATATATATATATATATATATATATATATATATATATATATATATATATATATATATATATATATATATATATATATACATATACATATATATAAATAAAAGTATATATGTATACATATATATGATATACTCACGTTGTCCATAAAATGGCGACAAATGTGCAGCTGTACTAGTTTCAGAAATTTAAAATGAAGCTGGAAGCACCCCGTTGGCCTGATTCCTTATTAATTTTGTGATGTGTCGCGGGCAAAACTAAACGCACCGGCGGTACGCACTTAGCCCGCGGGACGCACTTAGCCCGCAAGCCTAGTTTGGACACCCCTGATTTAGATCATCACTTCATGACAATAGCTTACTTCTTGCTTCCAGATTGGCTTCCCTGCGCAGAGCAAGTGTAGTTTCCGATTACATGACCGAATCTCAGCGCCACAGGATGGTCGCAGTTGTCCACCGTCACCTCCAGGACCTTCTGGTCTGACGGACCCTGAGGCAGACCGGCCTGGTTTAGGACAGGCTGCGAAGGCAACATTAATCATACAGTGTGCAAGCTTTGATGGACATTAACACTCAAAGGTCACAACATTTGGTACACCTGCACAATAGCAGAAGAGCCAAGACAAAAGCGGGATTCAAACTCGTGCCATTGCCGGTTTCTAATATTTTGGTTACCTTTTTACAGCAACATTGACTGGGGAAACTATTTGATATAATTTGTACCTAATTGAAGCTTTATATTGTTGTTTTAAATAATAATATATATTTATAGTAATAACATTATTAGGAATATATTGAAATTCATACAAAATGTATCAAATGAAAAAATATGAAAAAATTTATATATCCAATTAAATTAATTAATTCACTTAATAATTTTTTTTATTATTTAACATGGGAAAAGTAAACAATATTTGAATTAATAATCTAGCAAAAATAAGTGATGAAAAATATTATTGCAACATATCATTGAATATATTATATTTTGTATATAATATATATAGTTTATAAAGATCAAAAATAAGTTGAATAAGTCTTTAAAACATTTTATTTTTTTTAGCTATTTTGTTTTATTTTAAATATTTGTTCTTACTTTTAAATCATTCTTCATGAAGACTTTTGAAAACTAAAAGAAGACAAGCAAAAAATTATTACAAAAAAATATAATGTGTTCTTAATATGATATAATATACAATATACTGTATAATATGTAGCATACAATGTATACGGTTTAGACAGAAAAATGGAAAAAAAAAAGATGGATAGACAGAAAAAAAGAAGTTGAATTAAATTATTTTAAGTTATTTTTAGCTTTTTTGCGATTACGTAAAATATTTGTTTTTTTTAATACACCCCATTGAAACAGTTAAGTTTTTTATAAGCTAAAATACATTAATAATAATCAAACACAAATAATTGATAACATCCATCCATCCATCCATTTTCTACCGCTTGTCCCTTTTGGGGTCGCGGGGGGTGCTGGAGCCTATCTCAGCTGCACATGGGCGGAAGCCTGGGTACATCCTGGACAAGTCGCCACCTCATCACAGAGCCAACACAGATAGACAGACAACATTCACACTCACATTAACAAATTATACAATATAATACAACATATGATAATATAATATTTATTAGCGATGGGTCAAACGATACAGAAACATCTTTGCATTATGAAACATGAGTAATACTGTACCCCTCGATACCTAGATGGGTGTGTCACTTTAAGTAAAAGATTAGGGGTGCAACGGATCAAAAAACTCACGGTTCGGATTGTTTCTCGGATCATAGTTACGGATCTGATCATTTTTCGGATCAGCAAAAAAAAAAAGACAAGACAAACAGAAGTTTTGTCTTTTTGTTTATTAACACTTTTAAATTATTAAATTCAAATATATAAAGGGCAGCACGGTGGAAGAGGGGTTAGTGTGTCTGCCTCACAATATGAAGGTCCTGAGTAGTCCTGGGTTCAATCCCGGGCTCGGGATCTTTCTGTGTGGAGTTTGCATGTCCTCCCCGTGACTGTGTGGGTTCCCTCCGGGTACTCCGGCTTCCTTTCACCTCCAAAGACATGCACCTGGGGATAGGTTGATTGGCAACACTAAAATGGCCCTAGTGTGTGAATGTGAGTGTGAATGTTGTCTGTCTATCTGTGTTGGCCCTGCGATGAGGTGGCGACTTGTCCAGGGTGCAGCTGAGATAGGCTCCAGCGCCCCCCGCGACCCCGAAGGGAATAAGCGGTAGGAAATGGATGGATGGATGGATAAAATATATAAAATCAACTTAAAGTGCACAAGGCATGATATCTTATTTTTAACATAATTAATGAAAAACAGTGCAACATAAAAAGGTGTGTTGTCCTGAAGTCAATTGTTAATATTCTTTACATAATTACTTGATAATATTTTTGTATTATTGACTGCAATGCTTTAATTTGGAGCTAAAGTTGTTTATATTTATTGTATGCTATAATCGGTAAACAGCAGTTAGATTATGTCACTTCCGCTGAATTACTTCCGCTAAATTACTTCCTGTTGGTTGACTTCCGGTATTCGTTCGAAAGCAAGTCATACATGTTGCGGCCTTCTGTAGTCATTTCTGTTGCCATCCTATACAAAGCGGCGAAGAAGCAATGCCGTAAGTTGTCTTTAATAAGTTAACAACATGCCAGACACGTTAAAAAAGTGTAATAGTGCCGATGTGTTGAATACAATTGTCGAATTGGATACAATGTGTTCAAGTCATTCAGGCAGACGGGAGTCTCCCTCTCCTGGACATTTTGGGACATTACCGTTACATTTTCATATGTCATTGTAGACAAATATGTACAGAGGCAATAAGTGTGTTTGTGTCTCTTTGTTCTTTTCAGTTTTTCACCATCTTGTCTATGAAGAATTGTCAAAAGTAAATGGTCAAGCTTACAACGACTTTCTCTTCATTGATTCCGGTTTGGCTTGGTGTTGAGTTGACGTTTCTACACGTCTCACGAGAACACTAAAGTGAAAAAGGCACGTTCCGGCTGCCCTACGGTATCAACATGGTGACAAGTCACAGTGGAAGCAGCAAAACGTCAGTATCCACAGCAAGCGCAGCTCTTGTTAGAGCTAAAGCAGAAGCCGCCAAAGTGCGAGCGTCGTACGCAAGCCAGGAAGCTAAGCTAAAAATGGAAGAAGCTAAGCTAAAACTGGAAAAGGCCTCCAGAGACGCTCATAATCAATTAGAAACAACGAGAATAAGCACAGAATTAGAAGTGCTTACACTACAACGAGAAGCAGACACAGCTGAGGCGGAAGCTCAAGTATGCGAGGAGGCTACGGCAGCACAATCCACAGGCGATGACAGGAAAACTGAATCTGAAAAACCAAAAATTGAACGCACCAGTGAATACGTTTAATCACAGATCGACCTTCAACAGCAGTTGGCATCTCCAGCTGCCTTGTGTCCAGCAATAAATAAGCAATCGTGTCCGTTGACACAAGCTACCATCAACACCTGGCACCTGGATGAAAATACTCCATATATGCAACCCAGTCCTAATAAAACAAACTTTAAGAGCAATAAAGAATCCCACTTATCTACACCAAACTTAAATAAGCCAGTTAAAGCTACGAAAAAGTTTGAAGAAAAAAGACAATCTGGCTCAAACATAGATGCTCCGCCCTATGTTCCCCGACAGGTTCCACAAGCCAGCATGCCGTCTTCAGTTGAACTGTTGGCCCACTATTTGGCAACATGAGAACTCATCGCCTCAGGACTGTACTACTTTGCCGATAAACCAGAAGATTATCGCGCATGGGAGTCGTCATTCACTACAGCGGTCAGCGGTGCTCACCTCACAACAACCCAAGATCTAGACCTCATGACAACGTGGCTTGGTAAGGAGTCTGGAGAACATGTGAGACGCATCGGCTCAATGTATGTAAACCATCCAGAACTGGCTCTACACAAAGCATGGGAGAGACTGCGTGACTGTTATGCTGCTCCTGAAATGATTGAAAAATCACTATTTGATGGGCTAAACAATTTCCCCCAAATTTCTAATAAAGACAACGTTAAGCTACGCAAATTGGGAGATTTGCTCATGGAAATTCAAGGTTTCAAGGAGGACGGCTATGTCACCGGCTTGTCCTATCTGGATACGTCACGAGGAATTAGGCCAATTGTGGACAAGCTTCCTTATAGCCTTCAGGAAAAATGGATGTCTTCTGGGTTTTTGTACAAAGAACATAATAACGGTTGCTTCCCTCCCTACCACTACTTCTGTGTTTTTGTGTGCTCCGAGGCAAAGAAACGAAACGACCCCAGTTTCACCCACCAGTACAATACAACTGCTAACCTGACAAACACATTGCAAAAAGTTTTAACTCCAACATACCCATCACAGTGCACAAAACAGACATTTTAACAACCAATAGTGACCCCAATGAATGTTGTCCTCTACACAACAAACCACACACTCTTAAGAGATGCAGGACATTCCCAAACAAATCCCTGGATGATAGAAAGGCCTTTTTGAAGGAAAAAGAGATATGTTTTAAATGTTGTTCCTCAGTTTCACATCTCGCCAAACACTGCCAGTCTTCTGTGAGGTGTGGAAGCACTCATCATGAGGCAGCAATGCATCCTGGTCCATCCCCTCCAATGGCCAAGGGTCCTCCGCCTCTTAAAGAGAATGGCGGGGAGGGAGAAGAACAGTATAACATGCCTGATGTTAGCACAAGCTGTACAGATGTTTGCGGTCAAGGTCAGTGGGGGCGCTCATGCTCAAAAATATGCCTTATTAAAATGTACCATAAAGACTTCAAGGACAAGGCCATCAAAGCCTACGTAATTCTGGATGACCAAAGTAATCGATCATTGGCAAGACCAGAATTGTTTAAAATGTTCAATGTGGACAGCAAACCAATCCCCTATCATCTCAGAACTTGTTCTGGCCTTGTAGAGGCACACGGCAGGGAGGCTGAGGGTTTCCAGATTGAGTCCCTAGATGGTAAAGTTCTCATCTCACTTCCACCACTCCTCGAGTGTCAAGAGATTCCAAATAATCGGAATGAGATCCCAACACCAACTGCAGTTTTGCATCAACCCCATCTCCATCACATTGCCAAACACATCCCTGAATTGGACCCAGATGCCCAAATACTCCTGCTCCTTGGAAGAGATGTAATCAGGGCACACACGGTCAGACAGCAAGTAAATGGACCACATAACGCTCCTTTTGCACAACATCTGGATTTAGGCTGGGTGGTGATGGGAGAAGTGTGTTTAGGCAATACACACAAACCAACAATTAATTCAATGATAAAAAACGTATGGGAAAATGGACGTCATTCCATCTGTCAACCTTGCACCAGCATCACGTGTGTTAAGAAGCAACAAACCTTCAACCAGTCCTGCAAATCACAAGAAAGGATGCTGGGATCGACAGTTTTCAACCAAACTGAACATGACAACAAACCCGCTCCATCAATGGATGACCTCCTCTTTCTAAAGATCATAGACATTCACACCTACAGTGATGGATCCAACAATTGGGTTGCTCCACTCTCATTTAAGGAGCCACGTCAACGTTTGCCAAACAATAAGGACCAGGCAGTCAAGCGGTTCATGTCACTTCAACGAACCCTCCAAAGGAAACCGGAAATGCGGGAACAGTATGTCACATTAATAGAAAAGCTCATAACCAACAAGTATGCAGAGGTAGCGCCGCCATTGAGGAAAGATGAAGAGTGCTGGTATTTGCCATCCTTTGGTGTATACCACCCACAAAAACCTGACCAGATCAGAGTCGTTTTTGACTCCAGCGCCCAACACGCAGGTATTTCCCTAAATGACGTGCTACTCTCTGGACACGACCTCAACAACTCCTTGCTGGGCGTTCTTCTGCGCTTCCGGAAGAAAAAGTTGTGATTATGGCAGACATCCAGCAGATGTTTCATTGTTTTTTGGTGCATGAAGATCATCGAAATTTCCTACGTTTCTTGTGGCATCAGGACAATGATCTCAGTAAGCCAGTTATTGAGTATCGCATGAGGGTCCACGTGTTTGGCAACACACCATCTCCTGCTGTGGCAATCGATGGGCTGCGAAGGCCATCAGGAAAGGTGCACAGCAGCACGGAGCTGATACTGTCAGGTTTGTGGAAAGGCACTTTTATATGGATGATGGCTTGGTATCCCTACCATCTGAAGGTGAGGCCATTGACCTGCTCCAACGGACAAAGTGTTCACTCGCCGAGTCGAACCTTCGCTTGCACAAGTTTGTATCAAACTCTGAGGAAGTCACTAATGCCTTCTCCCCTCAAGATTGTGCCCCTGTGGTCAAAGACTTAGATTTCAGTGGAGACTTCACACCCACACAACGGAGCTTAGGGTTGCTCTGGGAGATTACATCAGACACATTCACACACTTTGCATCACCAACAAACAAGCCATTCACTCGATGTGGTATTTTGTCTACTGTAAACAGTGTTTTTGATCCCCTAGGAATGCTCGCACCTGTCACGATTCAGGAAAAATCCCTTCTCAGAGAACTTACCTCGAGCTATCAGACTGGGACACACCCCTGCCAGAAGCCAAAAAGAACATGTGGGAGATTTGGAGAGAGTCTCTTCAAGGCTTAAACAACATTCATATTCCACGCAGGTACACTACAAAGTCACTCTGCAATGCGGTGCTCACAGAGTTGTGCGTGTTTTCAGATGCATCCTGCAAGGCCATTGGGTGGAAGTAGGAAACCACCTTCCTGATCCTCCCAATGAGGCACTCCATGCTATTGACTGAGATTCCCTTCTGTGATGCCAAATTCACTACATGTGCAAAGCCCCCTATCTGTGGTCCCAGTACTGCCTTATTCACTGCATTTATTAGATTTTTGGCATTATCAGTTGTGACTGGGATATTAGTACTGGGCCTCTTTATCTTCCATTCCTCCACTGCTTGTGTCAGTACCTGCGCAAGGTGACTCTCGTGGAGGGGGCGTGTCTTCTCATCTCCAAGTCTGCTGTGATGAAGTGAGCGCTTATCGTCACATAGTTTCCCTGGACCTCCACCCGTCTGTCGTGAGCGCAACTGATGATGCCTGGGACAGTTCATCCACAACTTTTTTGTTCTCCTGCTCATAAAGATCTGGCACAATCTTATCGCTGAAGTGGGTACGCGACGGGATGTCGTAACGTGGCTCAAGCACTTTCAGCATGTGTTTAAAACCCTCGTTTTGCACAGGCGAATATGGCCTCATGTCTGCACCTATAAACACACCGATTAAATGACGCGGGGCTCCTCCGTTACTCCGCTCGCCATGACCATGCTGTGTGTGGACTGAACACACAGTTTGATTTATAAATCAAACCAAACGGATCACGGATCAATGTTGATCCGTTGCACCACTATAAAAGACCCATGACCCATACAGCTGCTGTGTCCAATGTGAAGCACCAAACGGTGTTTATCAGGAAACGCTTCTTTTGACTCACGAGTGACAGCTTCTACTAAAAGAAGTTAGAGGTGTGGCATGCCGCGTTTGACAGCAGTTTCGTTGCCATCATCGATGTAAATGGAACTAAAAAAACTAGCAACTTCCGAAGTTGTGGGATACTTTTGATCTTATAGTGCCAAACAAGGTAAATGTTTACTATTTGGCTCACTAACCAGCAGAGGTGGGTAGAGTAGCCAGAAATTGTACTCAAGTAAGAGTAGTGTTACTTTAGAGATTTATTACTCAAGTAAAAGTAAGGAGTAGTCACCCAAATATTTACTTGAGTAAAAGTAAAAAGTATGTTGTGAAAAAACTACTCAAGTACTGAGTAACTGATGAGTAACCTGTTCGTCTAATGATGACGGCAACAAATAATGCACACAAACATAAAAATAGCAATGAGCAAATTCAGAGCCAGGAATATCTCTTAAGCAACTAAAACAATAATATATATTAAATAATAATACATTAAAATAAAAAAAATTAAGGCAAATTGAGCCACAATAACTTAACAGCACCATAGTCTCAGTAGGCATTCATTGATTGATTGATTGAAACTTGTATTAGTAGATTGCACAGTACAGTACATATTCCGTACAATTGACCACTAAATGGTAACACCCCAATAAGTTTTTCAACGTTAATCCATTACTTAATAAATGACCAAGTCGAGGTGATCTACCTCATATATACATATACATACACACACATATCATTTATATATACAGTATATAATTTATATTTATTTATTTTGCCGTTTTTGTTCACATGTTAAAGGTGTTTTAATGAATATACATGCATGTTTAACATATAGATTCCTTTCTTTCATGAAGACAATAATATAAGTTGGTGTATTACCTGATTCTGATGACTTGCATTGATTGGAATCAGACAGTAGTGCTGATAACGTCCACGTTTTCAAATGGAGGAGAAAAAAGTTCCTCCTTTCTGTCTAACTTATTTGTCCAGCTTCCATATTCGTTTTTATACACTTTACAAGAAATACATTGGTGGCAAACTCCGTAACTTGCTAGCTTGTTTGCGCTGGCTTTCGGAGACTCTTTATTTTGTTAGCGCAGGCGCGATGGAGCGGCACTTTTATTGTGAAGACAGGAACTGTGCGGTCAGTCTTTAGGCTTTTGACGGGTGGTACGGTTGAAATAAAAAAAGTGTCTTTTTTCCTTTACACTTTTGATTGATTGATTGAAACTTGTATTAGTAGATTGCACAGTACAGTACATATTCCGTACAATTGACCACTAAATGGTAACACCCAAATAAGTTTTTCAACTTGTTTAAGTCGGGGTCCAAGTGTGACGGTCATGTGACCGCCTGGCTCTGTTTGATTGGTCCAACGTCACCAGTGACTGCATCTGATTGGTGAAACGCAGGCATGCATAGATCCTACTTTGAAGGTCTGTCTGACAAACCAAAACAAACAAAGCATGCATTAACAGATCGATAAAAATCAGTAGCGAGTAGCGAGCTGAATGTAGATAAATGGAGTGGAGTAAAAGTAGCGTTTCTTCTCTATAAATATACTCATGTAAAAGTAAAAGTATGTTGCATTAAAACTACTCTTAGAAGTACAATTTATCCCAAAAGTTACTCAATTAGATGTAACGGAGTAAATGTAGCGCGTTACTACCCACCTCTGCTAACCAGAGATGCATTTTTCATATTCCTTTCTGCACAGCTATTTGTTATATTTGTTAACAATTAATTTTATTTGGATGTCAAATCTAATGACTTTGTTAATCCAGCAGATGGCGCCATTATGAAACACTAATACAGTATCAGTGCTGTGTCAATACAGCCAGGGAGTGGGCGACAAGTTAACTCAGGGGTCGGCAACCCAACATGTTGAAAGAGCCATATTGCACCAAAAATACAAAAAACAAATCTGTCTGGAGCCACAAAAAGTTAAAAGCCTTATGTAAGTGTTATAATAAAGGCAACACATTAAGTAAGTGTCTCAGAGGTTTAGATAACTCCTGGAAATTACTGTCTTAAAACTGCCAAAGGTATAGATGTGTGTGCCCAAGTTAAAGGAAAGGTCAGGCTGTCTTCTTATTACAATCTTTGCAAGCTGGGTAACGTTTGCTGTGGTCTGGAACAACATGGCACACAATCAGAAATGCAGCCAATATTACACACAGATAATGTGTCATGAGACATACAAATATGAATTAAATACACATAAGTAAACAAAATTAAATTAACTCAAATATACCGACAAACGAGGCATAATGATGCAATATGTACACACAGCTCTAGCCTAAATGGCATGTTAGCATGGATTATTAGCACTCCACGATGGTCAATAACATCAACAAAGCTCACCTTTGTGCATTCACGCACAGCATAAAACGTTTGGTGGACAAAATGAGACAAAGAAGGAGTGGAATAAAACATGTCTTTCTGTGGCAGCGTCGTAAAAAGTTGTACACGTAAACCAACTACGGTGAGTTCAAGGACCGCCGAAATTAGTAGGACAAAACGGTGCTGGCCATCAGTGTAGCATAAACACAAACATATTAAACAGTGGGCTTTCTAACAATTAGGAAGGTTTGTGTCATGTTTGTCCTCCCACAGAAACATTATTAAAACAACAAATATATTTTTCACTCCCATCTTTTTCCATTTTTGAAAAAGCTCCAGAGAGCCACTAGGGATTGAAGCATCTGAAGCATCATTTACCCATCACTAATATTTGCATGCAGTTTATAAAGTTAAAAACATTAAATACGTTTAATGAGGCCTTTTGGGGGTGTATTTTAAAGATGTGTCCATTCAGAAAACATCAAATCACTTTGTCCCAGTGTAAAATATTTCGACTTAGGCTGACACATTAAAGGTGTTCTCTAGAAAAACCACATTGTTATTTTTAAGACACGTGAGTATTTTTGGCTGCCGCGCGTTCATAAATAGCCATTTGGAATAGGGATTGTTAATGAAACATCGCATTGTTGTGCTGCGTGGAAGAAAGGATTAGTCGGCAAATAATGTGCATTGTTGCAAAGCCGATTAAGCGCCGGAGCTTTGAAAGCGGCAAAGATCAGCTAAAAAGCTCCAGAGGTCTGCTTGTTTCTGCTGCTCTTGTGTAGTTCAACAATTCATACGACAACGGCGGCGGTGTATCACGAGATAACACACACACACACACACACACACACACACACACACACACACACACACACACACACACACACACACACACACACACACACACAGAAAAAGAAAAAGAAGGGTTGGCTCTCGGCAGGACATCATCCCTGTCAACAAAGGGTCGTCTTCATTGTCTGAGGGAGGGGTTGTCCGTGGGGGTAAAGAATGATGATTCCATCAATAAACGTCCTGACCTCTTTTCAAAGCGGGCAGTTTGAGGTCACGCGTAGCTCGCATCGACCTAAACCCTAAACTCGGGTTCAAGCTGGTGCTGGGAGTGGGGGGGAATGGGGGGGGACAACAAACCAAAAAGTCCCGCCTCTCAACCCCCCACTCACGCAGCTGAGCGAGTGTTGCAGGAGATCGGGCTGGTCAGACAGGACTTAGCAGGAATTAGCCTGTCTCGTATGCGGGGATGAGAATTGCCATTGTCTCGTTTTACGCCAACCAAAATAGATCAATATCTCTCCACTCAGCGCCTTTACTTATCCTTCCAGCTGTCATATCAAAACTTGCTGTCTTTTCATGACCTCCGCCAGGGAGTCGTCATTGTGTTTCGTGCAAAAACAACAAAAAGGACTTGGTTGGAAGTAAAGGGCAAAAGCTATTGCAGAGGTGTCTGAACTTTTACCACTGAGCGACACTTAATGGGGAAACAAACGGATGAGGGGGCCATTTAAAGACAAAATACAACCAAATATGGCAAAAAATACATTGTGAGTAGGGCTGGGCAATATGGACGAAAAAGTATATCTCTATATATTTTTACTTAAACTCGATATATATCTCGATGTATTTTCCAGCAAAAAAAATGGGTTGTACTCATACTTGCCAACCTTGAGACCTCCGAATTTGGGAGATGGGGGCGGCGGGGCCGGAGGGTGTTGGGGGCATGGTTGTGGGGGGCGGGGTTGAGGTGCAGGCAGCATACCCCTTCCCCTTCGAGCTTTTCTGGATGAAATTAAATTCTTTTTTCCAATAATTTTGGAACTTGCAAGCGTATTTCTTCTTCTTACTCGTCGTCGCCATGTATTTTTTTCGTTCTTCTGCTTCGTCTCCTTCTTGTTGTGTGTGCAGTTGTGCACTGAGCTCCAAAAGCCGGAGATGTTATTGTAGCGTCCCGGAAGAGTTAGTACTGCAAGGGATTCTGGGTATTTGTTCTGTTGTGTTTATGCTGTGTTACGGTGTGGATGTTCTCCCGAAATGTGTTTGTCATTCTTGTTTGGTGTGGGTTCACAGTGTGGCACATATTAGTAACAGTGTTAAAGTTGTTTATACGGCTACCTTCAGTGTGACATGTATGGCTGTTGATCAAGTATGCCTTGCGTTATCATTAAACCAGTTTAAAGATCATACAATGTGTCAGCATTTCTTGACATCTTCGAGTAAAGACCATTGTTAAACCCGTTCAACGCTACATTATTATGTGACTGGGCCGGTACGCTGTTTATATGGAGGAAAAGCGGACGCCTGGACAGCAAGCGGCTGTTAAGGGGTGAAGGTTTTAGGTGAGAGAGGACGTTAAAGGCAGTGTCTTTAAGGCACGCCCCCAATATTGAATATTGTTGTCCGGGTGGAAATCAGGAGAAATTCGGGAGAATGGTTGTCCCGGGAGATTTTCGGGAGGTACACTAAAATTTGGGAGTCTCCCGGGAAAATCGGGAGGGTTGGCAAGTATGGTTATACTTGTATTTCGCTTTTCTACCTTCAAGGTACTCAAAGCGCTTTGACACTAATTCCACATTCACCCATTCACACACTGATGGCGGGAGCTGCCATGCAAGGCCCTAACCACGACCCATCAGGAGCAATGGTGAAGTGTCTTGCTCAAGGACACAACGGACGTGACGAGGTTGGTGGAAGGTGGGGAATTTTTATACAGTGAATTTTAAAACACTGAATTTAAACATGCGTATTGTGTTAACAAACGTTTTTGAAATGAAATGGTCAGCATAATTTGATGTAAAAAAATTTCAGTTCACAAAATTTAAACACTAAAAATTCCGTTACAACAATTAAGTTTAAAAAAAAAGCTTTGGGAATAAAGACACAAAAGACACATGCTAAATTAAGAGCTAAATAGTGCTGGAAAAACGGTGTTGATAAATCACATTGCGCAAGCTGAATAATTATATTTGCATTAGGGTTGTACGGTATACCGGTATTAGTATAGTACCGCGATACTAATGAATCATATGCGGTACTATACCGCCTCCAGGTACAGTAGCGTACCTAGTCGATACTACTATGAATACGTTGATATCTTTAGGCATCACAACATCTTCTTTCGTTTTTTAAAAATGTATATTATGTTTCTAAACTCAGAGGACTGAGGACTTTGAATATGATCAATGTATGATCCTGTAACGATTTGGTATCAGATTGATACCCAAAATTGTGGTGTCATCCAAAACTAATGTAAAGTTTTAAACAACAGAAGAATAAGTGATTATTACATTTTAACAGAAGTGTAGATAGAACATGTTGAAACGGAAAAAGGGCAGATATTAACAGTAAATGAACAAGTAGATTAATAAGTCATTTTCTACCACTTGTCCCTCATAATTTTGACAAAATAATAGAATGATAAATGACACAATATGTTACTGCATACGTCAGCTGCTAAATTAGGAGCCTTTGTTTGTTTACTTACTACTAAAAGACAAGTTGTCTAGTATGTTCACTATTTTATTTAAAGGCCTACTGAAACCCACTACTACCGACCACGCAGTCTGATAGTTTATATATCAATGATGAAATCTTAACATTGCAACACATGCCAATACGGCCGGGTTAACTTATAAAGTGCAATTTTAAATTTCCCGCTAAACTTCCGGTTCGAAACGCCTCTGAGGATGACGTAGGCGCGTGACGTCAATCATTGAAACGGAAGTATTCGGACACCATTGAAGCCAATACGAAATAGCTCTGTTTTCATGTCATTATTCCACAGTATTCTGGACATCTGTGTTGGTGAATCTGTTGCAATTTGTTCATTGCATTATGGAGAAAGAAGCTGAGCAAGCAAAGAAGAAAGTTGTCGGTGCGAAGCGTCTATTTTGCGAGGGAAGTCAGCAGCAACACGTACACAGCCGGCGCTTCTTTGTTTACATTCCCGAAAGATGCAGTCAAGATCGAACAACTCGGACAACAGAGACTCTTACCAGGAAGACTTTGATTTGGATACACAGTTGCGATAACGTGAGTACACAGCTGCGCTTCCAAACATTTGATCGCTTGCTATAACTAGCTCGAGCTAGTAGCTAGGAGCTAGAAGCTAGCATTAGGATTAATTTGTGGCATATTAAATATAAGCCTGGTTGTGTTGTGGGTTATAGAGTATATATATGTCTTGTGTTTATTTACTGTTGTAGTCATTCCCAGCTGAATATCAGGTCCCACCCGCACGCTTCCAAACATTTGATTACTTGCCAGTACGTGCGCGTCATGTACGTAACTTTGATTAAATATATAAGCTTTATGAACCTTGGGTTAGGTGAACGGTTCTTTGGGCTGAGTGAGTGTGTGTGTTGTGCAGGTGTTTGAATTGTATTGGCGGGTTATATGGACGGGATCCCGTCAATATTACCCGCTCGAGCTATACCTAGCTCGAGCTAGTAGCTAGGAGCTAGCATAACAAACACCTAGGTGTTTTTATGCGGGATTAATTTGTGGCATATTAAATATAAGCCTGGTTGTGTTGTGGCTAATAGAGTATATATATGTCTTGTGTTTATTTACTGTTGTAGTCATTTCCAGCTGAATATCAGGTCACCCCCGCCTCTCACAGCATCTTCCCTATCTGAATCGCTTCCACTCCCCACTAGTCCTTCACTTGCACTTTACTCATCCACAAATCTTTCTTCATCCTCGCTCAAATTAATGGGGAAATCGTCGCTTTCTCGGTCCGAATCTCTCTCACTTCATGCGGCCATCATTGTAAACAATAGGGAACTTTGCGTATATGTTCAATTGACTACGTCACGCTACTTCCGGTAGGGGCAAGCCTTTTTTTTTATCAGATACCAAAAGTTGCGATCTTTATCGTCGTTGTTCTATACTAAATCCTTTCAGCAAAAATATGGCAATATCGCGAAATGATCAAGTATGACACAGAATAGATCTGCTATCCCCGTTTAAATAAAAACATTTCATTTCAGTAGGCCTTTAAGGACAAACTTGCAATAAAAAACATGTTCAATGTACCGTAAGATTTTTTGTTAAAATAAAGTCAATATTGTAATTTTTTGTGGTCCCCTTTATTTAGAAAATTACCGAAAAGTATCGAAATAATTTTGGTGCCGGTACCAAAATATTGGTATCGGGGCAACACTAATTTGCATCTTCTCCTCCTAGTGTTGTGGGGGTTTGGATGATCAGCATGAAGTCTGCAGATTAATGAAGACAGAGACGCAAAATAGATTGCACACCTTATTATACTTTTAGCATACTTTTAGTTAGGGATGTCCGATAATGGCTTTTTTGCCGATATCCGATATTCCGATATTGTCCAACTCTTAATTACCGATACCGATATCAACCGATACCGATATATACAGTCGTGGAATTAACACATTATTATGCCTAATTTGGACAACCAGGTATGGTGAATATAAGGTCCTTTTTTAAAAAATTAATAAAATAAAATAAGATAAATAAATTACAAACATTTTCTTGAATAAAAAAGAAAGTAAAACAATATAAAAACAGTTACATAGAAACTAGTAATTAATGAAAATTAGTAAAATTAACTGTTAAAGGTTAGTACTATTAGTGGACCAGCAGCACGCACAATCATGTGTGCTTACGGACTGTATCCCTTGTAGACTGTATTGATATATATTGATATATAATGTAGGAACCAGAATATTAATAACAGAAAGAAACAACCCTTTTGTGTGAATGAGTGTAAAAGGGGAGGGAGGTTTTTTGGGTAGGTGCACTAATTGTAAGTGTATCTTGTGTTTTTTATGTTGATTTAATTAAAAAAAAAATAATAATACGATACCGATAATAAAAAAAACGATACCGATAATTTCCGATATTACATTCTAAAGCATTTATTGGCCGATAATATCTGACATCTCTACTTTTAGTAGATCAGCTTTGCCTGTGCTTTCAGATCTGCATGCGTTTTAGTACACGCAAACCTTTAGTAAATTAGGCCCTATGTGTTTCTATTTTACAATACGGTTTCTATTGTGCAAAACATGGTCAACAAATAAAAAAATATAAATAAAAATACATATTTCTGATTAGGGGTGGGACTGATTTAAATACTTCGTACCTCGCCTTCCACCCGAGTGCAGCAGGGATAGGCTCCAGCACCCCCTGCGACCCCATAAGGGACAAGCGGTAGAAAAATGGATGGATATTTAAAAGTGACAAACGAGACAGTATCAATTTGCCAGCGGTTTCCCTACAAGGAGGCGATTGTTTCACGGCCATCTTGTTAAGTCAACAGCTTCTTTTATTTTGTCCACCGTGTAACAAATTTCTTGACGATGAACAAGGCAAACACGACGCTTGAATCGGTCAACGGTGAAATCATCCGGCGTGTTCTTTTGCTTCTTCTGGTGAAAGGTCCGGAACAGGCAGCGCTCCAGATTGGACGCTCCTTTGCTGACCTCTGCTGTCATCAGTCACGGCTGCTGATTGGCCAACAAGGAGCGCCTGTCAGGACGACATCGGGCCCCACAAAGCCCCGTCCTGTCAGCGCTGATTGGAGTGTACATATTTGCTCAAGTCCACAACAGGAGCATTATGGGAATATGACTTTCCTGACAAAAAAGGTGGACACCCACAGAAATATGCGGTGTAAGATGGACTGGAAACACCATAGCAACAAGCGAGCGGGGGCCCCGAAGCGTCGCCGTTCAAAGAGTCAATACTTCTCCCTGCTTTTCTTCCAGGCTCCTTCCCCGGGGCCGCATCATTCACTGCCCCGAGGTCCCAAAGGAAGTGGAGCCACGCACAAAGGCGGCGGTCATTGCCATTCTCCGCAGCCCCCGCTATCCATGAAAGCCACATTTCAATCTAAGACCCCTCCCCGAAGCACCGCCCTGGCCCCTGCAGATAAGGACATGTCATGGCGGGATACCTCCAGGGGGAGGGGCTTCTGCTTTCCCTGCAAAGTCAGAGGTGGAGCGATGCTTTGGTGTTTAAAAGTCTCGGTACACACATTTTTATACATTTCAATAAGACATTATCATATGTCTTAGTAACGATTAAACCATATCTATACTAAGTGTATTTTCAGTATCAGGTCGATACTAGCGTGATATGAGCAATATTTTTCAGTTCTCCATGTTTATTTTCACAGATATAGGTATTTTTTTGTTGCTCATTTTGTTAGGACCGATGCCGGACCGATGCCAAACCGATTTGTATTATCGCCTTTACCCAAACTGCTATACTGAATTATTTGAAGGCCACCTGTTCAGTGGCCTTGTGGTTAGAGTGTCCGCCCTGAGAAGGTCGTGAGTTCAAACCCTGGCCGAGTCAAATCAAAGACTATAAACATGGGACCCATTACCTCCCTGCTTGACACTCGGCCTCAAGGGTTGGAATTGGGGGTTAAATCACTAAAAATGATTACTGAGCGCGGCCACCGCTGCTGCTCACTGCTCCCCTGAACAAGGGAATGGGTCAAATGCAAAGGACACATTTCACCACACTTAGTGTGTGTGTGACAATCATTGGTACTTTCAACTTTAACTTGATGACTCAGCTTCTTTGATCACACTGATGTTCAAATAATCATAACTTCCCTTTTGTGTCATGTCTGTTCATGTTTTTGTTTTGGCCATGTGTCTGTTTTTTGGACTCTTTTTAGTTCCTGGTTGCACTTCCTTGTTTGGTTTGGTTTCCATGGTCACCAATTAGTTTTCACCTGTCTTGTCACGCACCTGTTTCACGTTTCGAGTCACACACCTGTTTTCACTGATCATGTCAGTTATTTAAAGCCTGTCTTTTTCTGTTGGTCTTCCTGGCGACATCACCTTCTCCACACAAATGTATGCTCTGCACCTGTTTACCATAGTTCTTGTTTCATCTCATGCCAAGTAAGTTTTGATTTAATGTTTATAGTTTTTATGCCCAAGTGCATGTCTTTTGTTTCATAGCCAAGTTTGTTACCTCCTCTGTGAGCGCCTTTTGTTTATTCCTTTTTATTGTCCTTGTATTAAATTATGTACTCTCCTCCAAGCCGTGTCCAGTCAAGTTGCTTTGCACCTCGGAAAAACAATCCACGCCAAGGACCAAGTCGTGACAGATGTCGCCAGCAATCCGTTTTTCCACAAGCAACTTGGTGGATGGAGGAAGGAAGGTGGGAAGCGCTAGGTGCCATGGGGGACCGAGATTTGATGTGGGGGCCAAATGGCAAGCTAATTCCGATTAGCTCCATTTGGTCCGAGGATGGCGCTGCGTCACCGCAGTCCCGGAAGCGCCGCTCCAGACAGAGGACGTCAGGGAAGGTGAGCGGACAGAACGCGGCGCTCCTGCAAGCTCCTCCCCCTCCGGGCGGAAATGGGCCGCAGCCTGCCCGGCTTCCCCAGGATGACATCACAGCTAAAGATTTTTTTTCTTTGAACTCTTTTACTTTCGATCACCTGCCCTCAACAAAGGACTCTGTTTCTATGATCAAACATTATCAGAACATGATTTTGGACATTAGAGCAAGTCCCTCACAGTCACCCAGATTTCATGCCCCGCCCCCCAGGACTCAAGCCACGCCCAAGTCACAAAAAACATTTTTTTCACCCACTCAATCCCAGGTACAAAAAGAAAGACATTTTGGACAATTTATAGGGGAGGAGTTTACCCCCCTCCTGACCTCCCTCCACCCACCCCAAAAAACTGTTCCAGACAGCGGGGAGCGCGTCTGGTATCCGCTCCTTGAGGGGGGGGGCTAGGGCTGGGAACTTTTCAGGTGGGGTGGCTCAGCATCACCATGCCAAGCCACAGCCTCCAGCACGGCCGCCACCACCAGTCTTTCGGCCCGCCAAGCCACAGCCTCCAACACGGCCGCCGCCACCGGTTTTTCGGCCGGCTAAGCCGCAACCCCCAGCTAGGCCACCTCCACCGAAGCCACAGCTAGCACCTGTATCAGCACCAAGTCCAAGGCTAGCTTCAGTGCTGCCGGTAGCAGCACCACGCCAAGAACCACGCCGCCAAGTACCGCCATGCCAAGACCCCCCAAGCCGCTAAGAACCACGCCGCCAAGACCCAAGCCATGACCCTTCAAGCCGCCAGGACCCAAGCCAAGAACCACGCCGCCAAGTACCGCCATGCCAAGACCCCCACGCCGCCAAGAACCACGCCGCCAAGAACCACGCCGCCAAGAACCACGCCGCCAGGACCCACGCCGCCAGGACCCACGCCGCCAGGACCCCCCACGCCGCCAGGACCCCCCACACCAAGACCATGACCCACGCTGCCAAGACCATGACCCACGCTGCCAAGACCAAGCACCCCCAAGTCAAGACCAAGACCCACGCCAAGACCAAGACCCACACCAAGACCAAGACCCCCGCCAAGACCAAGACCCTCGCCAAGACCCTCCAAGCAGCCAAGACCCTCCAAGCGGCCAAGACCAAGCTTCGCCGCCCGAAGTGCCACGCCAAGCTTTGCCGCCTGCTTCGTCTGCTGCACCCGCACCTGCGGCTTCAACGCCTGCAATGACGACGACGCGCCTGCCTCCTCGCCTGCCACGGTTGTGGCCACTACCTGGTCGTCCGCCACGCCAAGTGCGCCCACCTCTTCGTCGGCCACGCATGTGGCCCTTCCCGGGTCGCCCACCTCGCCTGTGGTGGCGGCGTTCCACTCGCCGCCGCCACATGACTATGCCTCGGTGGATTCGGGGCCACTTGGCCTGGCGACCCACCGCCATGTCCCCCTCCCGCCCTCCCATGACTCTTGATCCTGTTTTGTTTTGTTTTTTGGACATCTGGGATCTGTCCGTAAGGGGGGGGGTTCTGTCATGTCTGTTCATGTTTTTGTTCTTTTTAGTTCCTGGTTGCACTTCCTTGTTTGGTTTGGTTTCCATGGTCACCCATTAGTTTTCACCTGTCTTGTCACGCACCTGTTTCACGTTTCGAGTCACACACCTGTTTTCACTGATCATGTCACTGTTATTTAAAGCCTGTCTTTTTCTGTTGGTCTTCCTGGCGACATCACCTTCTCCACACAAATGTATGCTCTGCACCTGTTTACCATAGTTCTTGTTTCATCTCATGCCAAGTAAGTTTTGATTTAATGTTTATAGTTTTTATGCCCAAGTGCATGTCTTTTGTTTCATAGCCAAGTTTGTTACCTCCTCTGTGAGCGCCTTTTGTTTATTCCTTTTTATTGTCCTTATATTAAATTATGTACTCTCCTCCAAGCCGTGTCCAGTCAAGTTGCTTTGCACCTCGGAAAAACAATCCACGCCAAGGACCAAGTCGTGACATTTTGTTGTTCGCAAAAAACCTTTGACATAGCTTTTTTTGTCGCTAGGTCACTGGTGTGCGTGAGCGACAGGAAGAAAAGCTCACACTCGCTTGGGGAGAATCGTGCAGCGCAACCTGCTGAATCGCATGTGTATGTTGCTAAGACCCTGGATGTAAGATGCTGCATCTTTTTTTGACAATTAGTGACTCAATTACTCAACCAAAGGTTGTAAGTTAGAGTATCCGCCCTGAGATTGGTAGGTCGTGAGTTCAAACCCTGGCGGAGTCATACCAAAGACTATAAAAATTGGACCCATTACCTCCCTGCTTGCCACTCAACATCAAGGGTTGGAATTGGGGGTTAAATCACCAAAATGATTCCCGGGCTTGGCCACCGCTGCTGCTTACTGCTCCCCTCACCTCCCAGGGGGTGATCAAGGGTGATGGGTCAAATGCAGAGGATAATTTCGCCACACCTGGTGCGTTTGTGACAATCATTGGTACTTTAACTTTAACTTAACTGTTCATCCATTTTCACTTCCTGAAAGTTTAATTAGGGATGATACTCGAAACCGGTTTTCCCGGTTGTTCGATAAGAAAAGAACCGAGTCTTAGGACTCGAATCCCTTTTTGAGAACCGGTACCCGTTATTGAGACCACTATAGTAAAGAAAAAGAGTTGGTTCTTTATTCGAATCCCTGGAATCCCGTCCCGACCAGAAATGCTCCGTGTGACATCACAAGAAATGACGTCACGTAGCTCAGTCATTAGGCACAGATAAGGAAAGCAGGAAAAACAATGCACCGGAAAAAGCGCTCCAAGGTGTAATAAAGTTCAAAACAAAAGGTATAATCCAATGAATAACTTTACTGAGAGATTTGAGCAGGGTACAAACACATGACGAACACTTTTACGACCAACCGGAAACATAGCAACCAGGCTAGCAGCGCACCTCCTTTACGGCAGCTGTCGCAACGTTCTTAAAGCAACCGCAGCACATCCATATATATGACATCTCCCTTTTTTAACTTTTGTTTTTCTTTCCTTGTAAACAAAACAAAATCACACTGTATATATGTTGTCTGTCTAATTATAAATAATGCAGACGAGTCGTGTTGGCTGAGTTCCTGACGTTAACTTTCACAGCGTGCTCATAACCTCATTCTTAGCTGCCGGTTGGTGACATGCAACAACACTTTTCGGGGCTACCGCGCATGCTTGTCACTCCCGTTGCATGCTGGGTAGTGTAGTTGTTATTTTCCCTAGCTCATAACATCACATCTTTCCCCCTATAAGGAAAGATTTTAACTCAAGTGTATTTCTTTTTTTAGCTTTAACTTTTCATTTTTTAGCATTGTAACCACATTTGCAAACAACTTTTCTCTTCATAGAATTTTCTTTCAATAAAGAAATAAAGTGCAAAAATGTCAAAGCATCATAACAAACAGTTATGTCAAATAACAGCAGAAGTGCACTTTTTGGAGAGCTGTATTATTTTCAGTTTTGTGCCCAAGGGACTGATGTTATTTAACACTATATTATTATTTATACACCTATAGTGATCACAGAGACAGGTTGTTTTTGTGTTACTGTATATATTTGTTTTTCTGAAAAATCCCACTTAATATACTTTGGGTAACAACAGTCAATTTATTTTATTTTATTTTTTTAGGGGGGGGTGACAGTCAATATTTATTTATTTATTAGATTTTATTTTTTTCTTATATAATAAAAGTGAGCTTTTGTTAAACCAAATATTGTGTGTTTTTTTCCATATACAACAACCTATCTGGACTCGATAAGAGAATCGATAAGGAATCGGTTCGATAAGAGGATTCGATAATAGGCTCGAACTCAATAATTTCTTATCAAACATCATCCCTAAGTTTAATGTCCCAATATTTTTAAGAAAATAAAAGGTCAGTTCTCGTTCCAGGTCTTGGCCCAGGTGTCTTTTCTCTGTCTTATATTTTTAAACTATCATCCTTTAAATCGAAAGAAAAATAAAAAAAGGACATGTGTTCCTGTCTCTCATAATGATTGTGAACGATAGGAAAAAATTCCAAAAGAAGTGCAGTTCCTCTTTAAAATACAAACAAAAAAACTCTCAAATTTAAAAAACTAAATATATGAAATAAAATAAGAATACATAAATGAATAAAATATACTTAAAGAAAAATACTGAAAAATTTTTACAAATGTTGGAATACTATCGTTTGTTTATGTTTATTTATTGATACTACTGCTAGGAAGTATTTAGATACAAGTTTCGTTTTTAGGTATATTAGATGGTATTTTATCTCGAAATGTCTTTCTCAGAAGTGAAGTGTTTTGGGACTGAATTGTAATGCTGTACATTAGGATGTTCACTAGTGATGGGTAAATGACACTTCAGTGAGTGTGTGGCACACTCACTGGTTGTATTGACACTGCACTGATACTATATTGTTATTTCATATTGGTGCCATCAACTGGATTGAAAAAGTAACTATATTTGATCCGCAAAGTAGATTATCCATCCATCCATTATCTACCACTTGTCCCTCTCGGGGTCGTGGGGGTGCTAGAGCCTATCCCAGCTGCATTCGGGAGAAAGGGGGGTACACCTTGGACACGTCGCCACCTCATCGCAGGGCCAACACAGATAGACAGACAACATTCACACTCACATTCACAGACTAGGGCCAATTTAGTGTTGCCAATCAACCTATCCCCAGGTGCATGTCTTTGGAGGTGGGAGGAAGTCGGAGTACCCACGCAGTCACGGGGAGAACAAGCAAACTCCACTCAGAAAGACCCCGAGCCCGGGGATCAAACCCAGGTCCTTCTTATTGTGAGGCACACACACTAACCCCTGTAGCACTGCTCTGCATAGTAAATTAGTAGTTAGTCTATTTTATGCTGCCCTTTTTTTCTTTTGCTGCAGCTGTTACATATACTGTAATATTGTACATGGTAATTGGGATTTGTTATATATTGTATATATTATATACAAATATGATATAATATAATATAATATATCATTAAATATTATATACTGTATATATAATATGTAAATATTCCATTTATGTTACATTTTATATTGCTACTATGGTACATTTTTAGTCTACTTAATACATGTATTATCCTTTCCATCCTTATCCTTTGAAACTGAGCTATTGTGTGGAACAATTTCCCTTGTGGATTAATAAAGTTTGTCTAAGTCTAAGTCTAAGTCTAAATATAATTGTGTGTATTTTTTTTAACTAAAGTAAATGAAAAAAATGCAATTCTGGTCATTGTGCCAAATAGTAGACAGGATTTGGCGCTATAAAGATCAAAATAATCCTGCACTTAGGACATTTTTCTTTCCCTTAGTTCCAGTTGGATTGAGGATAGCGAAGGAAGCAGATGTCCAACGCGGAATGGCACTCCTACGACTTCTGTCAGTGCGAGCTGTAACTTTTGAGCCAAACGAAGCGCTTCCTGATGACCAGTTTTGCTCTTCACTCAGCATTTGTACTGGTCATATGTTATTTTGTTAAAGAGACACACACATCAAGAACCCGTTCTCCAAAAGTTTGGACACACCTCATTTCAATGGGTTTTCTTTATTTTCATTACTATTTACATTTAGATTGTCACTGAAGGCATCAAAACTATGACACCTGTGAAGTGAAAACCCTTTCAGGTGACTACCTCTTGAAGCTCATTGAGAGAATGCCAAGAGTGTGCAAAGCAGTAATCAGAGCAAAGGGTGGCTATTTTGAAGAAACTAGAATATAAAACATGTTTTCGGTTTTTTTTGCCCTTTTTTTGTTAAGTACATAACTCCTTTTTTGTTAAGTACATAACTCCACCTGAGTTCATTCATAGTTTTGATGCCTTCAGTGACAATCTACAATGTAAATAGTCATGAAAATAAAGAAAACGCATTGAATGAGAAGTTGTGTCCAAACTTTTGGCCTGTTCTGTATATATATATATATATATATATATATATATATATATATATATATATATATATATATATATATAGTCTCCATGCCTAAGTGCTTGATTTTATACACCTGTGCCAAATGATTAGGACACCTGATTCTGATCATTTGGATGGGTGGCCAAATACTTTTGGCAATATAGTGTATATACATACAGTATATATATATACACACATATATATACACATATATATGTATATATATACATCCATCCATTTTCTACCGCTTATTCCCTTCGGGGTTGCGGGGGGCGCTGGAGCCTATCTCAGCTACAATCATATACTGTATATATATATATTTATATATATATATATATATATATATATATATATATATATATATATATATATATATATATATATATATATATATATATATATATATATATATTCCTCGCCATTGATGAGGTGGCGACTTGTCCAGGGTGTACCCCACATGAGATAGGCTTCAGCACCCCCCGCGACCCCAAAAGGGACAAGCGGTAGAAAATGGATGGATGGATATATTCCTCGCGCACTAATTGACTGAAAGAGTCATGATGATGTGACGTTATTGATGGGAAAATGCATTTTTAGACAATACGATTTGCCTGAGCGACTAGGAGACACCGAGAGTAACAAGCGGTAGAAAATGGATTAGAAAGGACAGATTTAAAAAAAGAATAATAAAAAAAAACCATATGTATATATATTTTTTTAAATGTATGTGGGACTTCCCACGGGCCAGATTTTGGACACTGGTGGACGGATTTGTAGTTTGGGGACCCATCACTAATGTTTACATTACAGTTCACTCTCGTGCCCATATACGCTAAAGTGATCTCTTTTGTCACGACGTAGCCATTTTTAGCTTTTGTAGACTACAGAGTCCATCATAGTTTGTTGGCCAAAAGGCAACTTTTAACCCCTTCTTCATTCATGCTATCATTGACATTGAATAGAAAATGTGCATGGTGGGAGGGATGGGATCGAGTTGGGGGGGTCATCTTTATGATGCAAAGTGCCTTCTTAAATGGACTCCAAACTGGGAACGCAAGAACACAACTGATCCTGCACATTCCTCACTAATTAAGATGTTGAAATGTTGGTGTGGAAAAAACAGTTTGAGTCATCTTGAGTCCAGTCTAGCTCCAAAAGTAATACCCCTCCCCCACATTAAACAAACATCTCATCCCTTGGCTGCTTTCCACACCCTCAGGGGGCATCGGTACCCCGCCTGTGGAGGATGCCCATCTGACACGCATATTCTGACCTGATGAGCGCTAACAAATATTCCTCTTTACCCGCCTCATCCTTGGGCGCCCCACAGAGAATGCTGCCCTGGGCAATAAGTGGGTTTCATTGTACCTAAAAGGAAAACGTTGTACAAATCTGGTCTAGAATCTGCCTTAGAGTCAATTGGGTGGATGGTACCTTGTTGTAGTAGTGGACCTCTACCACATGCCACTGGCCGTCGCTGATTCCGCCCACAATGAAAGGCGATACAGTGGTCTTGGTCTCTCCTGGGGAAACAATGATGTTTGCTAAGAATTTACTTAAAACCCTTAAAGAAAGAATCAATTATGAAAGGTGTTTTTTTTACCTGCAGAGTAGGTGACCTGAATCTGCTCACTGATGATTTCCATGGCGATAAAGTCGTGTTTCTCATTAAAGCGTCCGTTGTACAGCAACAAACCGTTGGGCTCTTTAGTGGCAAATCTAGAAAAATACCAGAAAATCTTTCATTAAAATCTCTAATTAATAAAATCAGCTAAAATATCTAAAAAAAAAAAAAAAAGTTTTGTATTTTTTACTTTATTTTATTGTTATTTTTAATCCGTGGTATTTTTGTTATTATTTTTTCTAATCATTTAAAAACATAAAAAATTAAGTAAATATGTAAAATGTAAAGTTATTTAAATATTTTTATTCAGTAAAAAATTATATTGTAATTATTCATTTATTTCTCTCTCTCTTATGTCAGTGCCCACACAGGTGCTTATGAATAAAAAAAAATTTATACAAATATTTTTTTCTGCCCTTGCAAAGAAAAATGTTTGATTACATTCATTCATTTATTTAATAATATGATTATTGTTTTAGTTTTCAGCGGTGTAAAGTTGCATGATACTACAAAATATGCATCAGTCCAAGAGCTTTGTAACTTTAACTGTATCAAAATGATACAATAAAGTGATACACAGAACATTATTTTTTTAAATTTTATTTATTAGTTGTTTTTTTTGTATCTATTATTTTGTAAAAGTAGTATGTTTTGTTAATGTTATTGACTTTCCAAATGCATCACAATTGTGTGTATTCTTCAGAGGAAAACAGCAACACATTTTAAAAAGTTTTAAATACACCCACATTTTTTCAGAGGGTTTCTAAATCCTCCATCAATAATTTAACTAATCTTAATGTTGCTCTTATGTATGTGTATGTATATATATATATATATATATATATATATATATATATATATATATATATATATATATATGGGGGCAGCACGGTGGCAGAGGGGTTAGTGCGTCTGCCTCACAATACGAAGGTCCTGAGTAGTCGTGAGTTCAATCCCGGCCTCGGGATCTTTCTGTGTGGAGTTTGCATGTTCTCCCCGTGACTGCGTGGGTTCCCTCCGGGTACTCCGGCTTCCTCCCACCTCCAAAGACATGCACCTGGGGATAGGCTGATTGGCAACACTAAATTGGCCCTAGTGTGTGAATGTGAGTGTGAATGTTGTCTGTCTATCTGTGTTGGCCCTGCGATGAGGTGGCGACTTGTCCAGGGTGTACTCCGCCTTCCGCCCGAGTGTAGCTGAGATAGGCTCCAGCGCCCCCCGCGACCCCGAAGGGAATAAGCGGTAGAAAATGGATGGATGGATGGATATATATATATATATATATATATATATATATATATATATATATATATATATATATATATACAGCCCTTTGAGACACTTGTGATTTAGGGCTATATAAATAAACATTGATTGATTGATTGATATATATATATATATATATATATATATATATATATATATATATATATATATATATATATATATATATATATATATATATATATATTATATTATATGATATTATATATTTTATTTATTTATTTATTTTTTTGTTTCATCTGACCACAGAACTTTCCTCCAGAAGGTTTTATCTTTGTCCATGTGATGTCTGATTAAACAAAAATTGAGCTGATTGGCCACAATACCCAGCAATATGTTTGGAGGAGAAAAGGTGAGGCCTTTAATCCCAGGAACACCATGCCGACCGTCAAGCATTGTGGTGGTAGTATTATGCTCTGGGCCTGTTTTGCTGCCAATGGAACTGGTGTTTTACAGAGAGTAAATAGGACAATGAAAAAGGAGGATTACCTACAAATTCTTCAGGACAACCTAAAATCATCAGAACGAATGTTGGGTCTTGGGCGCAGTTGGGTGTTCCAACAGGACAATGACCCCAAACACACGTCAAAAGTGGTAAAGGAATGGCTAAATCGCTCTAAAATTAAGGTTTTAGAATGGCCTTCCCAAAATCCTGACTTAAACGTGTGGACAATGCTGAAGAAACAAGTCCATGTCAGAAAACCAACCAATTTTGTCAAGAGGAGTGGTCAAAAATTCAACCAGAAGCTTGCCAGAAGTTTGTGGATGGCTACCAAAAGCGCCTTATTGCAGTGAAACTTGCCAAGGGACATGTAACCAAACATTAACATTGCTGTATGTATACTTTTGACCCAGCAGATTTGGTCACATTTTCAGTAGACTCATAATCAATTCGTAAAAGAATCAAACTTCATGAAAGTTTTTTGTGACCAACAAGTATGTGCTCCAATCACTCTATCACAAAAAAATAAGAGTTGTAGAAATGATTGGAAACTCAAGACAGCCATGACATTATGTTCTTTACAAGTGTATGTAAACTTTTTGACCACGACTGTGTGTATATATATATTCATCCATCCATCCATTTTCTACCGCTTGTCCCTTTTATATATATATATATATATATATATATATATATATATATATATATATATATATATATATATATATATATATATATATATATATATATATATATATATATATATACATATATATATATATATATATATATATATATATATATATATATATATATATATACATAAATGTACTTATAGCTTGTATATATATCAGTTACTTTTATATATATAATTTACTTTAAAAAACACAGGCAGCTGGCGAAATTTAAAGCACAGAGAGAGAGAGCGAGAGAGATGTGCATGGCCCAAGACACTGAGAAGAAGAGAGAGAGAAAGAAAAAGAGAGAGCGTTAGAGAGAGAAAGAGAGGTGTGCAGGCCCAAAACCCTGAGAAGAAGACATCATGAATATCAAACAGAACATTAAAGCACATGAAACAACACACAGATGAGAAAGTAGGACAATGTCAATGTTGTCCAGTTGATGTGAGGTGGTGATTAATGTGTGTGTGTATGAGTGTGTGTATGTGCGTGCATGTGTGTCTGTGCGTGTGTGTGTGTGTAGGGACAGAGAGGATGTACTAGTTAGGCGGTGGTGAATGACCATGTAACTTCAGTGTGTTGCATTGTTGCTAATGCTGAGGTGTGATAATATTAGACACTCTCTATAAAGACCTTTTCAGTCTATCAACCTTAAGATGGCGCCAAATATGACCTGCTCAGTGGCCTAGTGGTTAGAGTGTCCGCCCTGAGATCGGTAGGTCATGAGTTCAAACCCCGGCCGAGTCATACCAAAGACTATACAAATGGGACCCATTACCTCCCTGCTTGCATCAAGGATTGGAATTGGGGGTTAAATCACCAAAAATTATTCCCAGGCGCGGCCACCGCTGCTGCTCACTGCTCCCCTCACTTCCCAGGGGGTGATCAAGGGTGGGTCAAATGCAGAGAATAATTTTGCCACACCTAATGTGTGTGTGCGTGACAATCATGGGTACTTTAACTTAACTTTAATATGTTTCTGTGTGCCAACAAAGTCTCGGCGTAAAAAGGCTTCATTCATTCATTTTGGGTGCTGCTGGTAGTCCTATGGGGGGGGGGCACCATTTCTTTGACATCACTTCCTGTATACACGGGAATGGCCATTTTGAAAAGGCGGGGCCTCTACATCACATCCTGTGTACATATTTACGAGGACTACACGGCGCACGGAGTGGCTCTCAAATATGAAAGAAACAAGGCGTATCATAACATGGCGTTATGATACGCCATGTTATGTTATGATATTTTCTGTTAGAAAATGGTGACAATTTATTATCCCTTTTTTAATACTGTTTTTATTTACATATCTGAAATATGTTCATTCATTTTGATTAATCTTTTACCCATTTATTGAGATTTTTTTTTTTTTTAATTTTCAAAACAAGGTTTATTTTATTTCTTTAATTTTAGATACATGTGATTATTTAAATATAACATTTTTGTATTACATTATTAATTATTCATTTACCTATTTTTATTCTATTCTTTTTTGTATTTTTCATCATCCCTCTATCATCTACTGTATTGTTCAAAATTAATTAGTAAACATCAGTTTTGTTAACTCTTTTATTTATGTTTTTATTCGTATATCTGACTTTTTTTTCCCATTATTTTAATTAATTCTATTTTATAATTATATATTATATTATTATAATATACATTATAATTATATTGTATTGTGAATACCTTTTTTCTTTTTCTTCTTTTCTTCTCCCAGTTTTGATCAACTCCTGAATGTATTTCTTTTAAAAATATTTGTATTTTCTTTAATTAATTGTCTATTTATTTCTGAACTGCATTCAAACATCAATGATTTCTGATTGAATTTTTTTTTTTTCCTTTTTTTTTTCTTCCTTTACTTACATCTCAGATCAAGTTATCTTTCAGTGACCATCAGTAATTTCTGAGACAAACAGGGGGTATAGGAATAAATGAGCTCTACTTCTTCCAACTCCTTTTCAGACATGTTGAATGGTGCAAGTGTAATTAAAGTGCAGTATGTGATGTTAACATTAACATCTTTCAGTAGCCTAAGAGCTCCCAGACAAGATGAGCAGCTGCCCGCCCCCTCTTCAAGTCCCTAGGGGGTCCCATGTACAGTACAGTGGAGTATGCACGCAATGCTATTGGTGCAGACACTGCGGGCCACTGCACTGATGGCCTGCTTACTCAGAAAATCCCAAATCGGCACTTTGGAAGAACGATATCGAAGGTTAAAAACGCTCTCAAATGACCTCCTGCAGTCAGCAAAGAAAAAGCACAATGCTAAAATGATAACCCTTCCTCCTCTGCAGGGTCCTACCATTCTTTGACATATCAATTTTAAAGGCTCCACTATATCTCGGCCCCCCCGCAGGCCCTCTGGACTATGAGGGTAATCAGTTGGAAGTAACCCCCCACTCATCTGGCATCACTACTGTGCGTCCCATTAGGCCGCCATCAGTAAAAAAAACAACCAGTCTGCCCGTATGTGGGGAAGCGTGTCACGCTATATGCTAGCATGCAGGAGACGTGTGCAGTGGGAGGGGGCGGTGGGAACAAGACGCAGCGTTCACAGATTTCTGCTGTAAAGGATATACTTTGTATTATTATTATTATAGTAACTCGGTTTTCATCTTACTATGATTTGGTTTAAGGTGACAATATGTCTTGGTTTTCATACCCAACCTCGGTTTAAGTGTGATTCTGTCCTTTTTTTCATATTAAGTAACAAACTAGTAGTCCAATCAAAGTCAACCACAGCATTAGAGTCAATGTTTCCAGAGTGTCCCAGAACACACCATACTGCTACAGTAAGGCTCTCGAACCGCATGCGGCTCTTTAGCGCCGCCCTTTTGGCTCCCTGGAGTATTTTAAAAAAAGGATTGAAAATGGAAAAAGACGGGGGGAAAATATTTTTTTTGTTTTAGTATGTTTTTTGTTTGAGGACAAACATCACACAAACCTTACCAATTGTTACAAAGCCCACTGTTTAATATGTTTGTGAGTATGCTTCACTGATGAGAGTATTTGGTGAAAATCGTTTTGTCCTACTATTTTTGGCGGTTCTTGAACTCACCGTAGTGTGGACTGTGACGCAACAGTTTGTTTACAAATAAATCTTCCGCTCCTTCTTTGTCTCATTTCGTCCAACAAACGTTTCGTGCTGTGCGTGAATGCACAAAAGTGAGCTTTGTTGACGTTATTGACTTGTTGGAGTGCTAATCAGGCATATTTGGTCAGTGCATGACTGTTGGCTATTTATGCGAACTGTATGTACATACTGCATCATTATGCCTCATTTGTAGGTATATTTGAGCTCATTTAATATCCTTTACTTTGATCCTCTTTTTATATAATTTAGTTTTGCATGTCTCAGGACACATTATCTGTATGTAATATTGGCTGCATTTCAGATAGTTGTTTGTGTGCCATGTTGTTCCAGACCACAGCAAACATTACCTAGCTTGCTAAAGATTGTAATAAATCTATTAAAAGAAGACAGACCTTGGTTTCCTTTAACTTGGACACACACATCTACAGTATACCTTTGGCCATTAAAAGCCAATAATTTCCAGCTGTTATCTCACTTTCTGAGTAGCCTCTGATTTACTAATGGTTTCTAATGTTGTAAAAATGTGTAGAATTAATATTAAATGTCAACATTATATATACAGTATATATATATATATATATATATATATATATATATATATATATATTTATACACACACACACACACACATATATATATATATATATATGTTTATATATATATATATATATATATATATATATATATATATATATATATATATATATATATATATATATATATATATATATACACACATACATATACATATACATATTTATTTATTTATTTATATATATATATATATATATATATATATATATATATATATATATATATATATATATATATATATATATATATATATATATATATATATATATATATATACAGGTATATAAATGTACTAAGTGTATATATAATATATATGTGCGTGTGTATATATACATACACATACACATACACATACACACACATATATGTATACATGGTTACTTATCATAAAAAAAGAATAACACTCCAAAATTTAGACACACTTTTTCATGGTGCTGTATGTATATAAATTGTATATGTTTAAATAAATGCCTTGAGCAGTGTGTGTGTAATTTTGTGACAAATATTTTTATATTTTTAAGAATTGAAATCTTTTTTGTAGAATTGTGCAGCCCACATATTATGCTACACTATGTTATGCTATGCTATGTTATGTTATGATACGCTATGTAATGCTACGCTATGTTATGATACGCCGTGTTATGATACGCCGTGTTATGCTACGCCATGTTATGCTACGCCATGTTATGCTACGCTATATTATGCTACGCTATGTTACGCTACGCTATGTTACGCTATGTTATATAACCAAAATGCCGACCAAAAAAAACGTAGGCCGCCCAGAGGTTGTGCGTAAACACGATGGGCATTCCGATCCGTTCATCATTAACACAAACTCTTTCCTGGGTGAAACCTGATCAGCGGCGGTTCAAGTGACAGCTACTTGTTCTCCTCATCTGCCTCCAGGCGCTCGGTATTGCCACCTTTTACTTTGCTGCTCCTCTGAAACGTAGAGCACTTTGAAAACTGGTCGAGGCGGTTGTAAATCAAAATAGACGGTCATCTGAGCCGAGCTTAAAGGAAGGCCGAGACCCGAGAGCTCACAAGGGGGATATTATATCACCTGTAGACATGGCAAGTACAGCCTCGCAGGTGAGGAGATCAGAATAGTTGTCATATTCTTCATGACGCCAACTTGTTGAGCTTTCATCACCCATTCCATTTCTTTGTGATGCAGTAGAGGTGAGGCAGGTGATGTACGTGATACTACACGTGTTATAATTTAAGATTAAGATTAAAGTACCAATGATTGTCACACACACACTAGATGTGGTGAAATTTGTCCTCTGCATTTGACCCATCCCCTTGGGGAGCAGTGGGCAGCAGCGGCGCCGCGCCCGGGAATCATTTTGGTGATTTAACCCCCAACTCCAACCCTTGTTGCTGAGTGCCAAGCAGGGAGGTTATGGGTCCCATTTTTATAGTCTTTGGTATGACTCGGCTATAGGTAATACAGGTGGTGCGGGACATACGAGTACAAGATGTGATGTCGATGATACAGGTTGTATGTGATTTCTAACAGGTGATTGGACGACACAGGGCGCGGAAGTGACGCAGGTGATACAGGTGAGAGAAGTGACCCCAGGTCACATTAAGTATGTGATAAGGGGCGATGAAGAAGATGATTACAGTATGTGCTGTAGTTGACACATTGCCGACACATTCATTGTGATACAGGTGGGGCAAGGATGTGTTGGTGTGGGACCTGTAAGTCAAGTATGTAACGTAAACAATACAGGTTATATGTGATTTTTTTAAGGTGATTGGACGCCACATGTTATGCAAGTGATCGCATGTGATACAGGTCACATTCGACACAGGCGATGGAGAAGATGATTAAAGCACATGCTGTTGTTGGCATAGGCGACGATTGTGAAAGAACTGATTTTGATACCGGTACTACTGGTGTTGAAAGCGATGTGATACAGGTGGTTCAGGACACGAGAGCAACGTAAGTACCGTATTTTCCGCACTATAAGGCGCACCTAAAAACCTCCAATTTTGTCAAAGGCTGACAGTGCGCCTTATAATCCGGTGCGCCTTATATATGGACCAATATTGAGCCTCCAACAGGTAAAAGTTTCAATCAATCAATCAATCGCAACTACGGTAAGCAGCTGCCGACTTCATTTCCCCCCATCTTCATTTTCAGTTCTTCTTCTACGGTAAGCAGCCGCCCCTGAAGAAGAAGAAGAAGTGCGCGGTGCATGCTGGGATATATGACTGCGCGAGGCGTGCCGTTTTATTTCCATTTGTTTGTTTATGTAAAGACCCCAAAATGGCTCCTATTAAGAGACACGCTTACGACGCAGACTTTAAACTTAAGACGATCAGTCAGGCAGTAGAACACGGGAATAGAGCAGCAGCGACATTGACTCGATTAATGACGACTTCGACGAGACGGAGCCGGGCATGTTGGATGCCGTATTCGCCCAACTGTTTGATTCGGACACCGAAGAAAAAGAATTCGAGGGATTCGTGGATGAGGAATAACTTCCTAAAGTGAGCTTTACATGTTTATTTTGTGTGTTGTGTTGTGTGACATTAACGTTTGAGCAACGTTGAGTTATTGATATTGTTATTGCTCTGCACTATTTCCAGTGTTACTATATTGTGATTGCACTAACGTTTGATTTACCGAAACAGTATCACCGTTTTTTACGTGTTTATTGAATCAAGGAAAAGTTCCCCTCCACTATGTGATATAAATGTTGCACTACATGTTACACCTTGCTGTTGTTAAAAGATAAACAAAACACCACGTCACTGACTTTACTTCGGGGAAAATAATAAAAGAGCTGTTTATTCATTTTGGGAGTGAACTGAGTTGTCAGAACGCTGGTTTGTAATCTATTAATAAAGTTTGACTGACCTATCTGACTGTTTTGTTGACATTCCCTTTATCGCAGCTTCATCTAATGGATGCATAACGTAACCCCAGCCTCTACTGTAGCGTCTATTCTATACACCTTATAATGCGGTGCGCCTTATATATGAACAAAGTTTTAAAATATGCCATTCTTTGAAGGTGCGCCTTATAACCCGGTGCGCCTTATAGTGCGGAAAATACGGTAATATACTGTAGATGGTACCTGTGTTTTATGTGGTTCAAGTATTTCAGAAGATGTAAGCGATGCAGGTGCTGTGAATGATGTAGATGATACAGGTGTTGTATGGTAGATTATATAGATTTCCAATATAGGTGAAGCCAGCATTATAGCTGATACAGATACTGCAGATAATGAAGGTAATGCAGTTGATGTCGGTATGATGCATGTGATACAAGCATGATACAGGTGAGGTTGAGTTGATACAGGTTAAGCAACCAATATGACTGATAAAGTTACTACAAGTATTGATGTTGTTCTATGTAGGTTGCAAGTTATGTATGTGATACAAGTAATATAGGTGGTGCAGGAGATGTGAGAAATGTATGTATTGTAGATTATACAGGTGTTGTATGTGATACACGTGTTAGGGGTAATTAGGTGGTATAAACTATAAAGGAAGATACAGGTGACACACAGAAGATGATACAGGTGATTTACATGACATGTGTTGAAGGTGATTCAGGAGATAAACGTTGTGATACAGGTGATGTAAATAATGTATGCGATCCAGGAGATATAAGATGAGAAACATGTGATGCATTGTATGTAATAATAGATGTAATCTATTTAGGGCTATATAAATAAACATTGATTGATTGATTGATATACTATAGGTAATAGATAACAGGTGATGCAGTGTATGATATAAGTGAGGCAAGGCAGGTTACAGGTGATACAGGTGTGGTATATAATATTTGATACAGGTGATGAAGATGACACAGGATATACAGGTGACATTCTGTATGTGATACATGCAATACAGGTTACAAGTAATACAGGTGTAATTTAAGTGAAGTCCCGTATGTAATGCTGCATATGATACAGGTGATAAAGGTGTAATGTAAGTGGTAAAATATATTTGATACAGGTGATGGAGACAATGTAGGTGACACGAGATACAGGTGACGTTTTATATGTTATGCATATTGTTAGGATCCGCTGCTCGGATCAGTTTGTTTACAGTTTAGTGTCACGTGTTTGTTTGTTTTTGTTGCCATGACGGCAGATTATGCTCAGCTGCCTCTGGTTAGTGTTCGAGACGCTCACCTGTTGTCCGGGCACTAATCAGAGGGCTATTTAGTCTTTGCCCGGGCCTCACTCGGCCTGGCTTCCTAATTTGCTTTCACGCAACAGCTAACGACCACTTTGTTTCCTGCTAGCTCTCATGCTATATTATTTTGCTTGCTAGCTCCCACGCTAGTCGTTTTTGTTTTTTCCTGTCTGAGTTAGTTCCTGAATAAATCATTTTTCCTACCTGCAAGCTGAGTCCGAGCCCGTCTGCATCCTTGGGAGAACACCTCGCACCACGATGCGACCCGGTCGTTACAGTAGGAAGCCAGCAAGAAGAAGTTCTCTCGCAGCGAGCATGTCGGAGGAGATGGACGAAGGTGCGTGGATGGTGTTGCGAGCGATGGAGGCGGAGACTCTCCGCTATTCCCCCTCGGAGCGCCAGGACCTGATCTGGGGTCCTAACGGAAAGTTGGTCCCAATCCACTCCGTTTGGCCCGAGGACATCGCCACACCTCCGCACCACCGGACGCGTCAGCGAAGACGGAAGCCACCCAAGAGGTCTTCACTTCGCTGCCAAGACGCGCCACTCCCTCAAACTCCTCCACCGGTACACAGTAAGCAATATTCAGCCCAAGATTCCCCTCCTCAGATGTTTGGCAACCCAATTGACCATTTCGCCAAACATTTCACCGATTGGGCTGTCAGTCAGCTGGAGACCCACACGGATGACGTCATCCCGCCCACTGTGGATGACGTCAGAGACGAAGAATTTTTTTTAAATTCTTCTGCTCTCTTTTGTCAGCCACCTCCTAAGGACTTTAATTCTAAGATTAAGCATTATCAGGACATTTTTTTAAGGACTAAATCTAGTCAGTCCCAGTCTCAAGTGGGGGGTGACAATAGACATTTTGGACAATTTAGAGGAGAGGATTCTACCCTCCCCCGGACCTCCCTCCACCCACCCTTGAAGACGGTTCCAATCCGCAAGGAGCGCGTCTGGGATCCGCTTTTTGAGGTGGGGGCTAGTACTGGGAGCTGTGCGAGTGGGATGGCACAACGGCGTGCTAAGCCGCAACCTCCTGCTCGGCCACCGCCACCAGTCCGACGGCGTGCTAAGCCACAGCCTCCTGCTCGGCCACCGCCACCTGTCCTTCGGCGGGCTAAGCCACAACCTCCTGCCCGGCCGCCACCACCGGTTTTTCGGCCTGCTAAGCCGCAACCGCCAGCTAGGCCACCTGCACCTCGGCTGGTTCCCACACCAGTACCTGCACCTCGGCTGGTTCCCACACCAGTACCTGCTCCACGGCTGGTTCCCGCACCAGTACCTGCTCCACGGCTGGTTCCCGCACCAGTACCTGCTCCACGGCTGGTTCCCACACCAGTACCTGCACCACGACTGGTTCCCGCACCAGTACCTGCACCACGACTGGTTCTCGCACCAGTACCTGCACCACGACTGGTTCTCGCACCAGTACCTGCACCACGACTGGTTCTCGCACCAGTACCTGCACCACGACTGGTTCTCGCACCAGTACCTGCACCACGGCTGGTTCTCGCACCAGCACCTGTACCACGGCTGGTTCTCGCACCAGCACCGGCTGCCACGACAGCGACTCCGGCTGCCACGACAGCGACTCCGGCTGCCACGACAGCGACTCCGGCTGCCACGACAGCGACTCCTGCTGCCACGACAGCGACTCCTGCTGCCACGACAGCGACTCCTGCTGCCACGACAGCGACTCCGGCTGCCACGACAGCGACTCCGGCTGCCACGACAGCGACTCCGGCTGCCACGACAGCGACTCCTGCTGCCACGACAGCGACTCCTGCTGCCACGACAGCGACTCCGGCTGCCACGACAGCGACTCCGGCTGCCACGACAGCGACTCCTGCTGCCGCGACTCCGGCTGCCACGACAGCGGCGACTCCGGCTGCCACGACAGCGGCGACTCCGGCTGCCACGACAGCGGCGACTCCGGCTGCCACGGCGACGTCGACACCTACCGCTTCCACGGCGACGTCTCAGCGACCTCGAGTGGTCCGGCTGCGCAAGCAGCTCTCTCAGAGGACTCAGAGGCTGCTGAAATTCTGGCGCCACTCACGGCCACCTTCTCGGCGGCCACGAATGTGGCCTTACCGTGGTCGCCCGCCTCGCCCGCCTCGCCAGCGGCGGCGGCGTTCCATTCGCCGCCGCCACCTGACCCTTCCCCGGTGAATTCGGGGACACGTGGCCTGGCGACCCACCACCAAGTCACCCCCCCGCCCGCCCTTGACTCGTGAACTATTGCTTGTTTTTTTTGGGTTCCAGTTGTTTTTTTGTTTTCAAGGGACATCTGGAATCTGTCCTTTTAGGGGGGGGTACTGTTAGGATCCGCTGCTCGGATCAGTTTGTTTACAGTTTAGTGTCACGTGTTTGTTTGTTTCTGTTGCCATGACGGCAGATTATGCTCAGCTGCCTCTGGTTAGTGTTCGAGACGCTCACCTGTTGTCCGGGCACTAATCAGAGGGCTATTTAGTCTTTGCCCGGGCCTCACTCGGCCTGGCTTCCTAATTTGCTTTCACGCAACAGCTAACGACCACTTTGTTTCCTGCTAGCTCTCATGCTATATTATTTTGCTTGCTAGCTCCCACGCTAGTCGTTTTTGTTTTTTCCTGTCTGAGTTAGTTCCTGAATAAATCATTTTTCCTACCTGCAAGCTGAGTCCGAGCCCGTCTGCATCCTTGGGAGAACACCTCGCACCACGATGCGACCCGGTCGTTACACATATGATACAGGTTACATGTGATACAGGTGTAATTGTAGTGATGTAATGTATATGATGCATGTGATACAGGTTACAGGTGATACATGTGTTAATGAAGGTGATGTACTGTATGTGATGCATGTGATACAGGTTACAGGTGAAACGTATGTTAAGTAGGTGGTATACAGTATTACATACAGGCGATGGAGAGGATGTATGTGACGCACAAAGTTACAGGTTATAGGTGATACATGTTTAAAGTAGATGATGCACTATATGTTATGCATGTGATACAGGTTACAGGTGATATAGATGTTAATGCAGGAGATGTACTGTATGTGATGCATGTGATATAGGTTGCAGGTGATACATGCGTGATATAGATGATACACTCTACGTGATGCATGTGCTACATGTTACAGGTGATACAGGCGTTACTGTAGGAGGTGCAAGGTATGTGATGCATGTGATACAGGTTACAGGAGATTGAGGTGTTTATGCAGGAGATGTACTGTATGTCATGCATGTGATACAGGTCACAGGTGAGGTAATAGATATGTAACATATAACGCACTGTATGTGATGCATGTAATACAGGTTGCAGGTGATACAGGTCACAGGAGAGGTGATAGATATGTAACGAATAACGCACTGTATGTGATGCATGTAATACAGGTTGCAGGTGATACAGGTGTTAATGCAGGAGATCTACTGTATGTGATGCATGTGATACAGGTTATAGGTGTAGGCACTGTATGTGATGCATGTGATACGGTTACAGGGGATACATGTGTAATGTAGATGATGCACTGTATGTGATACATGTGATACAGGTTGCAACTGAGTGAGGTGTTAATGCAGGAGATGTACTGTACGTGATGCATGTGATACAAGTTACATTTGATACAGGTGTAATCATAGACATGTACTGTATGTGATGCATATGATACAAGTTAAAAGTGATACATGTGTAATGTAGATGATGCACTGTACGTGATGCATGTGATACAGGTTACAGGTGATATAGGAGTTGATGTAGGAGATGTACTGTACGGGGTGCATGTGACACAAGTTAAAAGTGAAACATGTTTAATGTAGCTGATGCACTGTATGTCATACATGTGATACAGGTTACAGGTGAGGTGATACATGTGTAATGTAGAGCAGTGGTCCCCAACCTTTTTGTAACTGCGGACTATATATATATATATATATATACCTGTATATATATACCATATTTTTTAATTTTTTTTAAATTTCTTGTGCGGCCCGGTACCAATCGACACAATACATCAATGCTAACTAGGGGAATTACACTTCAACGACTGTCGTTGGCTTTGACAGTTAGGATTGCTCGTTTGCATCAAAACAGCTGTTTTTCTCACTACCACAGGGCGAAACCGTCCTTGCCCAGGCACACCCTCCTGGTTTTTTGGAGTATAAATATTTGAGGTTTTGGCATCAGCCGCTAGACTAGATCTAAATCTGACCAATCTAAGTCTATGAGCATGAACTGATGAAGCTTACTCGAATGAGAGGCGAAACGTCTTCTAAGACAAACCAAACAGTCCAGTTGCGATCGGTTGAATGCCCTGAGATTACAGGTCAAGTAGTTTATGTGGGTCATACATATGAGATGGCGATACAGGTGATATAGTAGGTAATGCAAGTGGTACAGGAAATGTAGCTGATGTAAGTGATGCATCCTATGTGATATACTGTAGGTGGTACAGGTAATAAAGTGATACAGGCAATATACACGATACAGGCGGGGTTTGCGGCTTACGTGAGTGAGACAGTGAAGTGGAAGCGTTGGCGAAGGCCCTTGAAGGTAAGGAAAGAGTGCGGGGGAAAGTTTCGCGTGGTCATCTCGCAGTACGGCCGCTCGTAGCCGCCCGACGGACACTCACACTTGAAGCCGCCGACCAGGAGGTTCACGCACATGCCGCCGTTCTTGCAGACTCCTGGAGCGCAGCGGCCCGAGCGGGACGACAGCTCACAGCGCTCACCTAGGAGATACATGGCAAATTAATAATAACCAAAAATACATCGAGCCATCATTGTTAGATACACACATACACAGGTGCTATCATTTTAACTTTAGTTTGTTTTAGAGCTGCTGGAGCAGGGGTGTCAAAGTCGAGGCCCGCGGGCCGGATCCGGCCCTCGAATTAATTATCTATGGCCCCTGGGATGATATTTGATTAGTATTAGAACCAGCCCGCAGGCCACAGCCGCCTGCTGCTGTTTTGCACGCACCAATACTCCATCAGTGTTGGCGTTAGGAATTTTCAAAATGGGACCCCATCAAGTCATAAAAATGGGGTCCCACGGTCAATTTTTGGGGTCCCAACTTTTTTGTAAGCATTTTGAAAACAAATGATAAATGTATGCATTATCCTGTTGTATCTCACATTCTATATTGTGTTTTGGAAAAAGGTTGTCATAAAAGTTACTTAATTCATAAAAAAAATAATACAAAAGAAAACACATTTTTATCCATATGTCAATTTATTCAGTTATAAACATTCATTTACTTTCTTCTTTCCTTCATGGATTTAAACTTTATCGCTGACGGTATGTTTTTCTATATTTTTATTGTAATATTTTCAGAATGTGTTTGTTCTATTTTTGGCCAAAGTAAGACAAAGAAAACAATCTGAAGTTGTCTTTATTTTTTTGTTTTAATGCCATGATTTTAATAGTCCGGCCCGCGTGTGCACATATCTTCCTCCATGCATGAGTGCTGTCAGCACCGGAAAGCTGCGGTTAAAATAGAGATCATACTGTGATATTACTAATCAGAACGTGAGCACCAAAAAGGAAAAGATACTTGAGCTAAAATAAATGTGTGATTATTTCATCACTAACCAGATGGAAGGCACAGGACACAACATTAGGTACATGTATGACATCAAACACAAAGACTTTCCTTTGGGACGCCTCCACCATGTGTGCTGCTAAGCGGCTGTTACCAGTGTGGCAGCAGTGTGTGCGTGTGTGTGTGTGTGTGCACGTTTCCTGATCAATATTTCAAACAAGTCAATATAAGCAGCGCCGACTTACGTGCGGATGTTTGCCGCCAGGCGTGACTCATTAATGCAGCAAATTGTGCAGAAGAGGCGCCAAGCTCTTGAATGTTTGCCCGATGCGCGCATACGTGATCAATGCCAATGCAATGTGAGAAAACATTAAATTATGGATTTAAAAATAAGTCAGTCAAATGGCATTTTGTTTCCCCCCCCAAGCTGATGCAAGGATATCGCAGAAGAGTAAACAACCTAATGAAACATTAAGTCAGTATTTATGAATAATAAATTCAAGTCTCACATTGCGGCAGGAAGTGAAGTCGCTGTGTTGGATAAACCAACCAAACGCTCTACTGGCAGAGGACACGTCCTCAGGGATCTGTGACGGGATTGGGCCTCGTTGCGCTGCTAGGTAACTGAGGAGCTGATCCCTTGGGACTCACAGGAACTTTAATTACAGGAGTTCAAACACAGGTGGCGATCATGAAAAGATGTGAGAGGCGAAATAAAGGAATTGTCCTTCATTTGTAACGAAACCAAAAGATTAGAAACAGCTCAGTGCAGTTCTACATCCTTGTTGATAACCATCTTACACCCTGCATTCTATTATATTCTCCCATTTTTCTTTTACTATTACTTAACCCTTGTGTTGTCCTCATTTCCTGTATACACCCGTGTCCTCTGGGTCAAAATTACTCGTCTTCACTAAACCCCTAATATAAGCAGCTTAATTGAATTTAAACACCAAATTTCATCTTGCTTGAAGAAACAACTTGTCATTCACCACAAAGTGTGTGAATAACTGGGTTTTCCCTCTTCCCTTCATTTCTATAGCTTAAGAAAAGCAAAAAAATGTGCATTTTGAATGCATTTGTATTCATTCAACTGCTGCTGAGGCTTCTGTGCAGGGGACATGCTTCCTTCTTTCAATGAGTGGAATTACAAGTGCCTTTCCCAGCTTCTCCAGGAACACCCTCCTCTTGTTCTGCTTACGAGACATCCAGGTCGGGTTGATCTCTCTCTAAATCCCAAAGGCATTGTAGGAGGAAACATCAATGATGTTGTGGAAGCTGACCAGGGGCCAGCGGGCAGTCATCCTTCTGCAGCTGTATGTTCCAATCACCTTATCTAGGTTGTCCACACCTCCTTTGTTGCGGTTGTAGTCTAGGATGATGACTGGCTTCCTGTCCTCACGATCGCTAACGTCACCATCTGTGTGCAGTGTGCTCAGAAGAACTACATTGTCCCAGACCTCTCTTATGGCTGCAAGTTTGTCTGTCACACGTCTTGCTGGTCTTGACTCACGGTCATCAAATCGTATCAGTCTTGAGTAGGTGTGAAAGAGTTTGAGTGGCATTGTGGCTCGGAAAATTGGCCTTCCACTCTCTGCATCCCATAGACTAGTTGCAGCCTCACCTCGGACCTGTATACACCGGCTAAGATTAGCAGCCCTAAGTAGGCCTGCAGGTCAGTCTCATCCATCTTTTTCCAGCTGTCTCCATATTTGCGAAAACCCACCAAATTTGTCATCTCCAGGATTATTTTTTCAATTGCTGGTGTGATAAACAGGTAGAATGTAGAGACAATGTCATGGGCATGAGAAACGGCATGTCTTGTAGGTCCTTGGGTCATCTTTATGATGTTTTGTTCTGCATGCCTGCCTTGATGGTCATATGCTGCTGAGGACCATGTTATTTTGCCATTTTTGGAAAGGAAAGTCTCTCTTTCAGCTTCAGGGTTTTCTTCTTCTGAAGAGATTCATCATGCTCTGGATTTTATTCCTCCCCATCTTCTTCTTCTGATACATCCTCCACTTCCTCTTCTGAATCAGAGTTGTCTTGCTGGACATCTGAAAAAATCAGCTCCAGAGCCTCTTCAGCGGTATAACGCACACTCATGGCTTCAGCACAGACAGAGTTCGGGGCCCTGTGATCTGCAGCACCTTTATAATCTCTGGAAATCCACATAAAAAGAGCTCTGCTACTGATGGACTATAACAACTAAAACATTGTAACATTCTGTGATGTATAAATAACTCTGTGACTTTGATTTCAACACTTTGTGACTCACGGGTCATTTTGACCCGAAGACCACCTTTGTAAATTTTTTGTACAGCTTACATGGAAATGTGAATAAAAGCAACATTTCACTTTTTCTACTGTTGGTGCCAATCTAGGAAAAGTCATAAAATTTCAAGTTAAAAAAATATCGTTTAGGGGATTATTTTTGGGGTTTTCAACACAGTGGTGGGTCAAAATGACCCAAGGACAACAGGAGGGTTAAGATTAGTCAGTGTGCAGCTTGTATGGTGTATTTGTTTCAGACAAGTTTTGTTTTTTTCAGTTCAACATGCCTAAAAAGTCCACTGCTGACCACTCATTCACAACATAACTGACAATATTTCATTTACTTACATTTTGTCATTAAAATGTTGTTCACTTCCTGTGTGAAAAGAAAGGAAGGTGTTGAAAAACACTAAATATCAATAAGCAAATAGGAGTTGGTATTGTAGTATTGTATAGTATGTATAAGTAAGTAAGTAAGTAAGTACATTTTATTTATAAAGCGCTTTTCACAGATAAAATCACTAAGTGCTGTACAAATCATAGGTAAAGTAAAAGAACAATTCAATTTAAAACAACAGGAGCAACATCATAAAAAGGATATAAAGTGGATTAAAAATTATAGTTAAAAGGTGCATTAACTAAAAGCTTTATTAAAGGCCTACTGAAACCCACTACTACCGACCACGCAGTCTGATAGTGTATATATTAATGATGAAATCTTAACATTGCAACACATGCCAATACGGCCGGGTTAACTTATAAAGTGCAATTTTAAATTTCCCGCTAAACTTCCGGTTGAAAACGTCTCTGTATGATGACGTATGCGCGTGACGTAACCAGTGAAACGCAAGTATCGGTACCCCATTGAATACAATACAAAATAGCTCTGTTTTCATCTCATAATTCCACAGTATTCTGGACATCTGTGTTGGTGAATCTTTTGCAATTTGTTTAATGAACAATGAAGACTGCAAAGAAGAAAGTTGAAGGTGGGATCGGTGTATTAGCGGCGGTCTACAGCAACACAACCAGGAAGACTTTGACTCGGATAGCAGACGCGCTAGCCGACGCAAGCCGCCGACCGCACGGATGATCGTGGTGAAGTCCTTCGTCTATCCGTCGATCGCTGGAACGCAGGTGAGCACGGGTGTTGATGAGCAGATGAGGGCTGGCTGGCGTAGGTGGAGCGCTAATGTTTTTATCATAGCTTTGTGAGGTCCCGTTGCTAAGTTAGCTTCAATGGCGTCGTTAGCAACAGCATTTTTAAGCTTCGCCAAGCTGGCAAGCATTAACCGTGTATTTACATGTTCATGGTTTAATAGTATTGTTGATTTCCTGTCTATCCTTCCAGTCAGGGGTTTATGTATTTTGTTTCTATCTGCATTTGAGGCTGATGCTATCACGTTAGCTCCGTAGCTAAGTTAGCTTCAATGGCGTCGTTAGCAACAGCATTTTTAAACCTTGCCAAGCTGGAAATTATTAACCGTGTATTTACATGTCCACGGTTTAATAGTATTGTTGATCTTCTGTCTATCCTTCCAGTCAGTGGTTTATTTATTTTGTTTCTATCTGCATTTGAGCCTGATGCTATCACGTTAGCTCAGTAGCTAAAGAGCTTCGTCGATGTATTGTCGTGGAGATAAAAGTCACTGTGAATGTCCATTTCGCGTTCTCGACTCTCATTTTCAAGAGGATATAGTATCCAAGGTGGTTTAAAATACAAATCCGTGATCCACAATAGAAAAAGGAGAGAGTGTGGAATCCAATGAGCCAGCTTGTACCTAAGTTACGGTCAGAGCGAAAAAAGATATGTCTTGCACTGCATTCTAGTCCTTCACTCTAACGTTCCTCATCCACAAATCTTTCATCCTCGCTCAAATTAATGGGGTAATCGTCCCTTTCTCGGTCCGAATCTCTCTCGCTGCTGGTGTAAACAATAGGAAAATATGAGCAGTCCTTCCTCCGGTGTCGTCACGCTACTTCCGGTAGAGGCAAGGCTTTGTTTTATCAGAGACCAAAAGTTGCAAACTTTATCGTCGTTGTTCTATACTAAATCCTTTCAGCAAAAATATGGCAATATCGCGAAATGATCAAGTATGACACATAGAATGGATCTGCTATCCCCGTTTGAATAAAAAAAAATCATTTCAGTAGGCCTTTAAAAAGAGAAGTTTTCAAATGTTTCTTAAAACAAACTGATAACAGTAGACCTGGTTTTTCGCGTTTATTTAATTCCAGTGTTAATTTCAACGAAGTAGGAATTATTAATCATAAATCAAATATTTTCATAGTCAGAGCATTAAAAACCTTTTTACGACCATTTAAATACCGTTTTTTACCATTATGAGAGCCCTCGAATAACACCCACAGAGTCACCTTTTACTCAATATAGTAGACATAATCATAGAAAACTAGAAAAGCATACAGATATTAATCCAGGCCCTATCTTCCTGACCCGGATCACCCCCAAAATTTCCTAAATTTTTTTATCAAAATCCGCTTATTACTTTTTGAGCTATGTTGCCAACTAACAAATAGACAGACAAACAAAAGCCTATTTAATGCATGCCCTATTTAATTTTTTTTTGTTTGTGTATTGCTTCCCAATAGGCCGCAAAAGTCTTCAATTTTGTATCGATCTCAGCAGCTGCACACGCTTGTTCTATAGCAGAATGAAATAAACGGCATGAACCCGTCAGTCATTTACTCTCTTTGTCTCTGTGGGCAGAGGCAGGAAAGCTAGCATACATACACAGACAAGTTTAGCCTTGTACCGTAACTGTAAGGTAACATAGTAGAAACGACCCAGATCACACCCAAAATGTAATAATTTGTTCCTTATCCCATTTTGGACAATTCCTGAAAGTTTCTCCAAACTACGGCCTCAACTAGCCCAACGATTACACCATGTAACAAGGTCATAAGACATACACACACACACGCACACACACACACACACACACACACACACACACACACACACACACACACACACACACACACACACACACACACACACACACACACACACACACACACACACACACACACACACACACACACATTTCTTAAATAAAACCACTAACCTGTGAAAATATTGCAACTTGTTCAATGCTGATGATCTGTTGTGCAACACAGTACAGTACCTTAAATTTGTTATTTTAGGTTCAGTGTAACGACTTGGGCGCATCGTGGTGCAAGGTTGTTCTCCCAGGGATGCAGACGGCTTCGGACACAGCGTGCAGGTAGGAAAATGATTTATTTAAGCACAAATCATAGCAGGGAAAAACAAAGACGTGCTCATAGCACGGAAAACAAAAACAAAGGGACTAGCGTGGGAGCTAGTAAGCAAAAATGGCATAGCGTGAAAGCTAGCGGGAATCGAAGTAGTCGTACCTGTTGCATATAAGCAAATTAGCAAGCCAGGCCGAGTGAGGCCAGGGCAAAGACTAAATAGCCCTCTGATTAGCGCTCGGGCAACAGGTGCGCGTCCCGAACAACAAAAAACAACTAGAACCCAAAAAACAAGAAACAGTTCACGAGTCAAGGGCGGGCGGAGGGATGACTTGGTGGTGGGTCGCCAGGCCACGTGTCCCCGAATCCACCGGGGAAGGGTCAGGTGGCGGCGGCGAATGGAACGCCGCTGCCGCTGCCGAGGCAGGCGACCACGGAAAGGCCACATTCGTGGCCGCCGAGAAGGTGGGCGTGAGTGGCGCCAGAAGTTCATCAACCGGAGAGTTCTCCGACAACGTATTGGATGTCGCTGCAGTTTGCGCCAACGTCTTGGATGTCGCTGCAGTTTGCGCCACTGACGTCCATTCACTGACCTCGAGAGCTGCATATGGAGCCGGACCACTCGAGGTCGCTGAGACGACGATGAGGAAGGTGGCGGTGCCCTGGGAAGGCCCACCGAAGATGAGGAGAGAGCAGACGTCGCCGTGGAAGCAGGAGGAGTCGACGTCGCCGTGGAGGCAGGAGGAGTCGACGTCACCGTGGAGGCAGGAGGAGTCGACGTCGTCGTGGAGGCAGGAGGAGTCGCCGTGGAGGCAGGAGGAGTCGAAGTCGCTGTCGTGGCAGCCGGAGTCGCTGTCGTGGCAGCAGGAGTCGCTGTCGTGGCAGCCGGAGTCGCTGTCGTGGCAGCCGGAGTCGCTGTCGTGGCAGCCGGAGTCGCTGTCGTGGCAGCAGGAGTCGCTGTCGTGGCAGCAGGAGTCGCTGTCGTGGCAGCCGGTGCTGGTGCGTGAACCAGACTTGGTGCAGGTGCTGGTGCGAGAACCAGTCGTGGTGCAGGTGCTGGTGCGAGAACCAGCCGTGGTGCAGGTGCTGGTGCGAGAACCAGCCGTAGTGCAGGTGCTGGTGTGTGAACCAGCCGAGGTGCAGGTACTGGTGTGTGAACCAGCCGAGGTGCAGGCACTGGTGTGTGAACCAGCCGAGGTGCAGGTACAGGAACCTGTGGTGGAGCTGGTGCTAGCCATAGACTCGGCGCTAGCCTAGGTGCAGGTGGCCTAGCTGGTGGTTGCGGCTTAGCAGGCTGAAAAACTGGTGGTGGCGGCCGGGCAGGTGGTTGCTGTTTAGCACGCAGAAAAACTGGTGGCGGTGGCCGGGCAGGAGGTTGCGGCTTAGCACGCCGAAGGACTGGTGGCGGTGGCCGTGCAGGAGGTTGCGGCTTAGCACGCCGAAAAACTGCTGGCGGTGGCCGGGCAGGAGGTTACGGCTTGGCTGAGCGTACTTGTACCACCCCACTAGCACCGCTCCCAGCACTAGCCCCCCCCCTCAAGAAGCGGATACCAGACGCGCTCCTTGCGGTATGGAACCGTCTTCAAGGGTGGGTGGAGGGAGGTCAGGAGGGGGGTATACTCCTTCCCTTTAAAATGTCCAAAATGTCTATTCTCACCCCCCACTTGAGATTGGGCAGGAGCACAGGGGGAAAAAGTCTGTGTAGTGGGTGGAGCAATAGTCACTGGGGTGGAGATTGAGTGCTGGAGGACATTGACAAACCTGGTGAGCGGGTTTGTAAAAAAATGTCCTGATAATGTTTTATTTTAGAATTAAAGTCTTTAGGAAGCGGCTGACAAAAAGGAGTAGAAGATGGAAAAAAATCATCTTGAATTATGACGTCATCAGAAGTGGACGGGGGCGCGTCTTCAGAGACGGAATGACGTCATTGTTGTCGCTGTCCAGGTGATTGACAGCCCAGTCGGAGAAATGTTTGGCGAAGTGGTCAATTGGGTTGCCAAACATCAGATGAGGGGAAGATTGGGCTGAACGTAGCTTGCTTCGGTCCGGGGGAGGAGCTTGCGGGAGCGGCGCGTCCTGGCGGCGAGGGAAAGACCTTCTGGCCGGCTTTCGTCTTTGCCGGCGCGCCCGGTACTGCGGTGTAGCGGCGATGTTTTCCGACCAGAGGGAGTCGATGGGGATAAGAGAGCCTCCAGCTCCCCACATGAGATTCGACCTCTCCTCCGTCAAATAGTGAAGCGTCTCGGCTTCCATCGCTCGCAACACCTCCCACGTACCTTCGTCCAGCTCCTCGGAGTCCGTTGCAGAAGAACTTCTTCTTGCTGGCTTGCTACTGTAACGACCTGGTGGCATCGTGGTGCACGATCGTTCTCCCAGGGATGCAGACGGCTTCGGACACAGCGTGCAGGTAGGAAAATTATTTATTTAAGCACAAATCATAGCAGGGAAAAACAAAGACGTGCTCATAGCATGGAAAACAAAAACAAAGGGACTAGCGTGGGAACTAGTAAGCAAAAATGGCATAGCGTGAAAGCTAGCGGGAATCGAAGTAGTCGTACCTGTTGCATATAAGCAAATTAGCAAGCCAGGCCGAGTGAGGCCAGGGCAAAGACTAAATAGCCCTCTGATTAGCGCTCGGGCAACAGGTGCGCGTCCCGAACACTAACCAGAGGCAGGTGAGCACAATCTGCCGTCATGGCAACAGAAACAAACACAAGGTGCTGAAAACACATGTGACACTAAAAAGTAAACAAACTATGATCCGAGCAGCGGATCCTAACATTCAGCAGCCATTTTTATGCATTAAATTCTTAATTTAGGCCTAAAATACATAAGAACTTGCTTAAACGTGAATATTATTGACTAATAATAGGCCGTAGTCAAAAACAAAACAGTGATGAACTATGATATACTTTTTTTAATATACAGTCCAGGCCAAAAGTTTGGACACACCTTCTCATTCAATGTGTTTTCTTAATTTTATGACTATTTACATTGTAGATTGTCACTGAAGGCATCACAACTATGAATGAACACATGTGGAGTTATGTACTTAACAAAAAAATGGGAAATAACTGAAAACATGTTTTATATTACAGTTTCTTCAAAATAGCCAACATTTGGTCTGATTACTGTTTTGCACACTCTTGGCATTTTCTCGATGAGCTTCAACCTGTTTTGGGTTGCCAATCAGGCTACTATTCATGCCTGTCCTGTCTTCCAGACAGGGTTGGATCCTTGTCTTCTGTACACGCTGTTCTTTGTACACTGTGAGTGGCTTTTTTTTCTAAAACTATTTATTTATTTGTGCACTTTGTAGCTTAACTAGAAATGTTGTGTTGGTGCACTTGCTGGCTGCTATTCTTTTACTTGCGTTCCGACTGCCATCTATGCATCTCTGGGGTCACGCCGCGAGCTATGCTCCCCCATTGTTACATTTATAGCTTTAGTATAGCCTGAGAATGAGTGAACACGCAAGTGAGTAACAAAATATTTACCAGTAGTCAAAAATGGCGGTGTTACTGGTGTTCTATTTGTTCATTCATGTTTCCTTCAATTAACCAAATTTCTCCAGCACTCCTCCTGATGGTGACACTACCACCATCACCATGCTTGACTAATTATTATATTACTTACTCGTCAGATATTTAAACGATAATTCTGCGTGTTAATTTTTATTTTCAGTGAATTTATACAGCTACACAAGCTGTACACTGACTAGTCTAAAGTACAAAACCCAAAACCAATGAAGTTGGCACGTTGTGTAAAACGTAAATAAAAACAAAATACAATGATTTTCAAATCCTTTTCAATTGAATGGACTGTAAAGACAAGATACGTAACGTTCAAACTGAAATATTTTGTTATTTTTTGCAAATATTAGCTCATTTGGAATTTGATGCCTGCAACATGTTTCAAAAAAGCTGGCACAAGTGGCAAAAAAGACTGAGAACGTTGAGGAATGCTCATCAAACACTTATTTGGAACATCCCACAGGTGAACAGGCTAATTGGGAACAGGTGGGTGCCATGATTGGGTATAAAAGCAGCTTCGAACAGTTTAAGAACAACATTTCTCAACCATCTATTGCAGGGAATTTAGGGATTTCACCATCTACGGTCCGTAACATCATCACAAGGTTCAGAGAATCTGGATAAATCACTGCATGTAAGCGGCAAGGCTTGAAAACCAACATTGAATGTCCGTGACCTTCGATCCCTTAGGCGGTACTGCATCAAAAACCGACATCAGTGTGTAAAGGATATCACCACATGGACTCAAGAACACTTCAGAAAACCACTGTCAGTAACTACAGTTGGTCTCTACATCTGTGAGTGCATTAAAACTCTACTATGCAAAGCGAAAGCCATTTATCAACAACACCCAGAAACGCCGCCGGCTTCGCTGGGCCTGAGCTGATCTAAGATGGACTGTTGCAAAGTGTAAAAGTGTTCTGTGGTCTGACGAGTCCAAGTTTCAAATTGTTTTTGGAAACTGTGGACATCGTGCCCTCTGGAACAAAGAGGAAAAGAACCATCTGGATTGTTATAGGCGCAACGTTGAAAAGCCAGCATCTGTGATGGTATGGGGGTGTATTAGTGCCCAAGACATGGGTAACTTACACATCTGTGAAGGCACCATTAATGCTGAAAGGTACATAGAGGTTTTGGAGCAACATATGTTGCCATCCAAGCAACATTATCATGGACGCCCCTGCTTATTTGAGCAAAACAATGCCAAGCCACGTGTTACAACAGCATGGCTTCATAGTAAAAGAGTGCGGGTACTAGACTGGCCTCCCTGTAGTCCAGACCTGTCTCCCATTGAAAATGTGTGGCGCATTATGAAGCCTAAAATACCACAACAGAAACCCCCGGACTGTTGAACAACTTAAGCTGTACATCAAGCAAGAATGGGAAATAATTCCACCTGAAAAGCTTCAAAAATTGGTCTCCCCAGTTCCCAAACGTTTACTGAGTGTTGTTAAAAGGAAAGGCCATGTAACACAGTGGTAAAAATGCCCCTGTGCCAACTTTTTTGCAACGTGTTGCTGCCATTAAATTCTAAGTTAATGATTATTTGAAAAAAAAACAAGTTTCTCAGTTTTAACATTAAATACCTTGTCTTTGCAGTCTATTCAACTGAATATAAGTTGAAAAGGATTTGCAAATCATTGTTTTCTGTTTTTATTTACGAATTACACAACGTGCCAACTTCACTGGTTTTGGGTTTTGTATATCCCAATGGATTTTGTGTGGTGGTGTATACAAATGTGAGAGATAAAGCAAGATTCTTCATGTTGTTTAGCCCATTTTTCACTCTCCTTCTGAATTGTGGAGACCGTGACAATTTCTTCTTCTGTCGTTTTTTTTCGGCCTGCTACCATCTGGCAACGCCTACACACAAACACAAAGACACACACCTTTACGCCATTAGTGTCGAAATCTTCCCGCGATTGTCTGTCCAACTTTAATTGCAGCACTTATCTGGCAGAAAGACACAAGGTGAGCGTTTTGATGGAACCGACACAAGCTGAAGTAATGAGAGAAATAAAGCTGCTCTGTGACAGGATGACAGCTCCAACACCCCACTAATCGGTGAAAATAGCCTCCAACTCTGCTGCTTTCAGTGGGAAAAAAAAATCGGCCCACACATTTCACTCGTTCACCCCCCCACTCCCGTCTGGTGTTGAAAGCACCCACAGCTCAGCTCCGACACCCACAACCGTGCGGGAGAAGATGTAAGTGCTACTCAACCCGGTGACAGGGCACCCACATATGGACGCCAGCAGCAGGTGAAACTAAACCTGGGAATGTTTGCAGAGGAATTTATTTGGTGTTTTATCCAGTAAAGAATGAACACGAAAAGCTGAAAAATTGAAGTTATGTCATGAAGTTTGAGTCTATACTGACAACCACTGTCCTCTGCCGTGGACTTTTAAGTCTTTTAGTTACACATTTCAATAAAAATAGCCTTGTTTTGCAAATGTGTCTACTGCAGAGGACGAATATATTGTTACAACCAGGCTAACTTGGGTGGAAATTGTTTAATAATTAATTTTTTAGTGCAACATTTTACATAATTAAAACATACATTTACATACACTATATTGCCAAAAGTATTTGGCCACCCATCCAAATGATCAATCAATCAATCAATCAATGTTTATTTATATAGCCCTAAATCACAAGTGTCTCAAAGGGCTGTACAAGCCACAACGACATCCTCGGTACAGAGCCCACATACGATCAGAATCAGAATCAGGATCAGAATCAGGTGTCCTAATCACTTGGCCCGGCCACAGGTGTATGAAATCAAGCACTTAGGCATGGAGACTGTTTCTACAAACATTTGTGAAAGAATGGGCCGCTCTCAGGAGCTCAGTGATTTCCAGCGTGGAACTGTCAAAGGATGCCACCTATGCAACAAATCCAGTCGTGAAATTTCCTCGCTCCTAAATATTCCAAAGTCAACTGTCGGCTTTATTATAAGAAAATTGAAGAGTTTGGGAACAACATCAACTCAGCCACGAAGTGGTAGGCCACGTCAACTGTCAGAGAGGGGTCAGCGGATGCTGAAGCGCATAGTGCAAAGAGGTCGCCGACTTTCTGCAAAGTCATTTGTTACAGAGCTCCAAACTTCATGTGACCTTCCAATTAGCCCACGTACAGTACGCAGAGAGCTTCATGGAATGGGTTTCCATGGCCGAGCAGCTGTATCTAAGCCATACATCACCAAGTCCAATGCAAAGCGTGTAAAGCATGTCCCCACTGGACTCTAGAGCAGTGGAGATGCATTCTCTGGAGTGATGAATCACGCTTTTCCATCTGGCAATTTGATGAACAAGTCTGGGTTTGGAAGTTGCCAGAAGAACGGTACATTTCCGACTGCATTGGGCCGAGTGTGAAATTTGGTGGAGTAGGAATTATGGTGTGGGGTTGTTTTTCAGGATTTGGGCTTGACCCCTTAGTTCCAGTGAAAGGAACTTTGAATGCTCCAGGATACCAAAAAATTTTGGACAATTCCATGCTCCCAACCTTATGGGAACAGTTTGGAGCGGGCCCCTTCCTCTTCCAACATAAAGAAACGCAACGCAAAGTGCTTCACAAAGTGACCCATATCCCCCATTATCACATACGTACGCATGGACACAGATACCAAACACAAACACACACGCACACACACACACACACACACACACACACACACACACACACACACACACACACACACACACACACACACACACACACACCCACACACACACACACACACACACACACACACACACACACACACACACACACACACACACACACACACACACACACACAACATACACACATATGCAACTATATGGACAAATGATTGCATGGCTGAGTACAGAGGAGACATGTCAGTAAACACTATCACAGGAGCCATCTGCACCAGGAGGTCATCAGACTAAGGCTGCAGCTAATGATTATTTTTCTATCGATTAATCTATAGATTATTTTTTCGATTAATCGGTTAATCTATAGATTATTTTTTCGATTAATCTATAGATTATTTTTCCTTTTACCGATTATTTTTTTATTCAAAATGAAGAGGAAAAAATAAATGAAGGCCCGTTTTTTCAAAAGGCATGGCTTTTATTTACAAAAAAAAAGAAGTATGGCCACTCAGTCAACATTGACAACAACATGACTAAATATTCTGTAACAATGTAAACATTTAAAACTTTTAACATTTAACAAAATTAAAAGTAGCTTATTTGCTTTTTAATGTGCAAATATACAAGTCAACATCCAGTGCAAATCTTAATATTCTGCAATAGTATAAGCATTTCAAAAGTAAAAGTATTGCTTATTTTGCTTTAAAATGTGCAAAAATAAAGATAAACATCCAATACAAAAAAGTGCAAAACAAAATATTCTGTAACAACAGTGTAAACATTTCAACAAAAGTGAAAGTATTGCTTATTTGCTAAAATGTGCAAAAATAAAGATAAACATCCAATACAAAAAAGTGCCAATCTAAATATTCTGGAGCACTGTAAACATTAAGTATTGCTTTTAAAATGTGCAAAATAAACATCCAGTCCAACACAGTACACAATAACCAATTCTACTCATTCCAGTGAGTGACTAACAGTTGTAATGAAGAAAGGTTAGCATGTCTACATGCTCTGCTTCTTTTCTTGTTTACAATATTCCCAGCAGCTGAAAATAGGCGCTCAGAAGGGGTCGATGTGGCTGGAACTGAGAGCTAATTAGCCTTCACCTCAAGCCAGGACTGCGAGCGAGCTGAGCTGCAGTTTATATTTCTAGAAGGTCAACAGGCTCATAGTGATGTTACTAGTAGTTGACTGGGAGGTGTTTATTATCATTTGGGGAGAGTCCGCTGCCTGATGCTCACCTGCTAAACACCTATCTGCTCTACGCTGAAGCGCTGACTACATGCGCTCTGAATACGCACTGCTGATTGGCTGATAATGCTTCGCGTGTACCAATCAGATGGTTGTGTGGGTGGGACAATGCTGCGTGCTGAGACAGAGGCAGAGGAGCGAAGCAGCTTGTTAAGACTTTAGCAGCTAAAGTTAGCTTTAGCTTAGAAACTCGTTCGGTACACCCCCGTACCGAACCGAAAGCCCCGTACCGAAACGGTTCAATACAAAACACGTACCGTTACACCCCTAGCAGATACAAATGACACATTCATGTTTTTGTGTAATGATGACAACGTATGCTCGCGCGGACGATTGACTAGTTGATGGTTTTCTTTTCAAATGTTCGTTCATAGCCGTTGTGCTGCTATGATAGGCCATTTCCGCTCGACACAGTGTGCATACAACAACATTATTAGGCCGTTTATTGAAATACTCCCACACTTTTGACCACTTTTGGCATGCTTTTCCCCCCTCGCTCGCACCGCTCGCATCGTCTGCTTTGATCGTCTGCTTTGCGCTTCGCCATGACGGTAGTGTGACGTAAATATGTGACGCGTCGACGCACAAAAACGGCGTCGACGTATTTACGTAACCGATGACGTCGTCTACGTCGACGCGTCGTTTCAGCCTTACATCAGACCATCATGGCCACCAGGACGCTGACACAAAAGCGCCCCCACAAGCACGGCCGAAAACTCCTGAGGCAGATGGCTCATCTGAGGAACGTTTGAAAATAAAAATAATAAAACTTGTAAAATAGTAAGAACCATGAGTAGAGATAAAGAATAAAATACAAGTAAGACATATGAGGATTAATAGAACAAAAAAAGATACAAATAAAATGAATATACAGTAAATAAATGATAAGTAAATAGAACTAAATAAATGCTCAATGACGTCACACGTGCAGCGAGCATGGGTGTGGGCGTCGTAAGGCAGAAGGCAGCGGGAAGATGGATCGACTGCAGGTGACATACCAATTCCTTAGAGACAGTTGGAGAAAGTATCAGCATGTTGCGAAGGTTGAAAAAATGAAGTATTTCTCAGACTTAGTTTCAAATAACATTCATAAGCCCCTTCTTTTTAAAACAATTGGTTGTGTTTTAAATCCCAGTCCATCCACCATGCTGGAAATGTCATGCGAGACTTGTGACAATTTCTTGCACTTTTTTAACAACAATGTTGCTACCATCAGAGCTAACATGTCGCCCCCGTCATTTATGCTCGCTATGTCGACAAATTGTGTGAAATTTTCTAATGAGTGGAAAGGCATTGTGACTTTCACTACAATGCAATTGCTTCTTGCAGATTATTAGTGATTATAAAAATGATAAAAATGATTCATAATATAAATAAAGACTCAAATTGATCCAAAGTAAAACACACAGAAAACTTGCTCAACTCCGACTACATTCATGGTACGCATAGTCAAGGCATTCAATCCATGCGATCACTACTCTAATGAAAATGATTGACAGCGCCAACCTTGCATGATATATAAGAGAACAACTCCAAACAAGACCAGAAATGTCAATGCCCACAATGTCAAATAGATTGTGGTGATATGGTAGAGTAGAGTGTGTCATTTAATGAATGTGATCACCCGTTTGCTATTAATTTCTAACAGCAGCCACCTTGTACAAAATATACACTATATTGCCAAAAGTATTTGGCCACCTGCCTTTACTCACATATGAACTTAGTGCCATCCCATGGAATTGTCCAAAATGTTTTGGTATTCTGGAGCATTCAAAATTCCTTTCACTGGAACTAAGGGGCCAAGCCCAACTCCTGAAAAACAACCCCACACCATAATTCCTCCTCCACCAAATTTCACACTCGGCACGATGCAGTCCGAAATGTAGCGTTCTCCTGGCAACCACCAAACCCAGACTGGTCCATCAGATTGCCAGATGGAAAAGCGGGACTCATCAGTCCAGAGAATGCGTCTCCACTGCTCTAGAATCCAGTGGGGACGTGCTTTACACCACTGCATCCGACGCTTTGCATTGGACTTGGTGATTAAGGCTGAAACGACGCGTCGACTTAGTCGACGTCATCGGTTACGTAAATACGTCGACGCCGTTTTTCTGCGTCGACGCGTCGCATATTTACGTCACACTACCGTCATGGCGAAGCGCAAAGCAGACGATCAAAGCAGACGATGCGAGCGGTGCGAGCGAGGGGGGAAAAGCATGCCAAAAGTGGTCAAAAGTGTGGGAGTATTTCAATAAACGGCCTAATAATGTTGTTGTATGCACACTGTGTCGAGCGGAAATGGCCTATCATAGCAGCACAACGGCTATGAACGAACACTTGAAAAGAAAACCATCAACTAGTCAATCGTCCGCGCAAGCATACGTTGTCATCATTACACAAAAACATGAATGTGTCATTTGTATCTGCTAGGGGTGTAACGGTACGTGTTTTGTATTGAACCGTTTCGGTACGGGGCTTTCGGTTCGGTACGGGGGTGTACCGAACGAGTTTCTAAGCTAAAGCTAACTTTAGCTGCTGAAGTCTTAACAAGCTGCTTCGCTCCTCTGCCTCTGTCTCAGCACGCAGCATTGTCCCACCCACACAACCATCTGATTGGTACACACGCAGCATTGTCCCACCCACACAACCATCTGATTGGTACACACGCAGCATTGTCCCACCCCCACAACCATCTGATTGGTACACACGAAGCATTATCAGCCAATCAGCAGTGCGTATTCAGAGCGCATGTAGTCAGCGCTTCAGCGTCGAGCAGATAGGTGTTTAGCAGGTGAGCATCAGGCAGCGGACTCTCCCCAATTGATAATAAACACCTCCCAGTCAACTACTAGTAACATCACTATGAGCCCGTTGACCTTCTAGAAATATAAACTGCAGCTCCCCTTCTGAGCGCCTATTTTCAGCTGCTGGGAATATTGTAAACAAGAAAAGAAGCAGAGCATGTAGACATGCTAACCTTTCTTCATTACAACTGTTAGTTACTCACTGGAATGAGTAGAATTGGTTATTGTGTACTGTGTTGGACTGGATGTTTATTTTGCACATTTTAAAAGCAATACTTAATGTTTACAGTGCTCCAGAATATTTAGATTGGCACTTTTTTGTATTGGATGTTTATCTTTATTTTTGCACATTTTAGCAAATAAGCAATACTTTCACTTTTGTTGAAATGTTCACACTGTTGTTACAGAATATTTCGTTTTGCACTTTTTTGTATTGGATGTTTATCTTTATTTTTGCACATTTTAAAGCAAAATAAGCAATACTTTTACTTTTGAAATGCTTATACTATTGCAGAATATTAAGATTTGCACTGGATGTTGACTTGTATATTTGCACATTAAAAAGCAAATAAGCTACTTTTAATTTAGTTAAATGTTAAAAGTTTTAAATGTTTACATTGTTACAGAATATTTAGTCATGTTGTTGTCAATGTTGACTGAGTGGCCATACTTCTTTTTTTTTGTAAATAAAAGCCATGCCTTTTGAAAGAACGGGCCTACATTTTTTTTCCTCTCTTCATTTTGAATAAAAAAATAATCAGTAAAAGGAAAAATAATCTATAGATTAATCGGAAAAAAAAAAAAAAAAATCTATAGATTAACCGAAAAAAATAATCTATAGATTAATCGATAGAAAAATAATCGTTAGCTGCAGCCTTATTGGTGATGTATGGCTTAGGTACAGCTGACCAGCCATGGAAACCAATTCCATGTGCAGAAAGTATTTGCACTATGTGCTTCAGCATCCGCTGACCCCTCTCTGTCAGTTTACGTGGCCTACCACTTGGTGGCTGACTTGCTGTTGTTCCCAAACTCTTCACTTTTCTTATAATAAAGTTGACTTTGGAATATTTAGGAGCGAGGAAATTTCATGACTGGATTTGTTGCTCAGGTAGCATCCTATGACAGTTCCACGCTGGAAATCACTGAGAGTGGCCCATTCTTTCACAAATGTTTGTAGAAACAGTCTCCATGCCTAAGTGCTTGATTTTATACACCGGGCCAAGTGATTAGGGCACCTGATTCTCATAATTTGGATGGGTGGCCAAATACTTTTGGCAATATAGTGTATTATCAGAATGACTCCAAAAAATGCTGGAAATATTTTTTTAAAGTCAGAGAAATTGTAGTAACACAGTAGAATAGATTTATTTGATGAATGCGATCGCCCCTCTTGTAGGAAGTAATTAACGACAACGACCACAAATCATCAGAGCGACTCCAAATATGGCTGGAAATAGTTCAAAAAGTAAAACAAAATTGCAGTAATACAATAGAATAGAATGTGTCAATTAATGAATGCGATCCGCCTTTGAAAGTGTTTAACGACAGTGGCCATCTTGTACAAAATAAATCATTAGAACAACTTCAATAAGGTTGGAAACAGTCCAAAAAACAAAAGTAATTGCAGTAATACAGTAGAATAGGCCGTGTCATTTATTTAAAAACACAATAGCCCTGATAGGAAGTCAATAACGACAGCATTCCCGTTGTACAAAATAAATCATCAGAGCGACTCCAAATAAGATTGGAAATAGTCCACAAAGTAAACAATAGCACTAATACAGTAGAATAGAGTGTGTGTCATTTAATAAATGTGATCCCCTTTACAAGTGATTAACGACAGTGACCACCTAATACAAAATAAACCACCAGATCCAAATTAGGATGGAAATAGTCCAACAAGCCAAAGAAATTGCAATAATACAGTATAATACAGTAATCAGTTAATGAATACCGTATTTTCCGGACCATAGGGCGCACCAAACTATAAGCGCACTGCCGATGAATGGTTGATTTTTTATCTTTTTTCATATATTATAGGATTATAGGACGCATTAAGGAGTCATATTATTATTATTTATTTTTTAAATGGAAAACACTCCCTTGTGGTCTACATAACATGTAATGGTAGTTATTTGGTCAAAATGTTGCATAGATTATGTTTTACAGATCATCTTCAAGCCGCTTTTTGACAGTCACTTCCCGATGCGCTGTTTTGTGGGCAGACTTATTTACGTGGCTCACCTTCGGCAGCGTCTTCTCCACGTCATCTTTGTTGTAGCGGTGTAGCGTGCAAGGACGGGACTGGAAGAACTGTCAGAAGATGGAGCTAACTGTTTTAATGACATTCAGACTTTACTTAAATCAACAACGGAGCAGCTGTCTGTCCCGTGAAAAACCGTCCGACCGGAACTTTCTAATAACTAAAGTTCCTTGGGTGAATAATGTAAACTCACTACACGGTATGTTTTAGCGCTTTCATGGCGAATTTACTGACAGATATAAGTAAGAACAAGAAGATAGAGAAAAAGAAGAAGCTTATCGACTACGGCGTCGCCACCGATTACATAGGCGGACACGCTCAATTTTTCAGGATTCATGCAGATCCCAAATACAGATCAGCAGGTACCAGAAGGAAAGAAAAGTTGCTTTTGCATAATATTGTGAAACAAAACACCAGATAATATGTCTTACCTTATACACACACCATAATACTTGTATGTTTAATGCGCCGACAATCCATCAAGCGGTGCGTCTTCATAGCTTACCAATGTCGTACTAAAAAATGTTGATAGATTTTTGAGCGCCGTGTGTAATCTTCAATATTTTCAATGGAACATATAAAATGTTGGTGTTGTTTACTTAAGTCATATTGCTATCATATTGCATTATACACATATCTCTTATGTTTGACTGCCATCTACTGGTCACCTTTATCAATACACCATGTACCTGCTCAGTGGCCTTGTGGTTAGAGTGTCCGCCCTGAGTTCAATCCCCGGCCGAGTCATACCAAAGACTATAAAAATGGGACCCATTACCTTGGCACTCAGCATCAAGGGTTGGAATTGGGGGTTAAATCACAAACAATTATTCCTCCCAGGGGGTGAACAAGGGGATGGGTCAAATGGAGAGGACAAATTTCACCACACCTAGTGTGTGTGTGACAATCATTGGTACTTTAACTTTACCAAATAATAATTGCTTCGAGGTCGGTAGGCAACGCCAGATTTTTCCATACATTAGGTGAACCGGGCTATAAGGTGCACTGTCGAGTTTTGAGGGGAAAAAAAGGATTTTAAGTGCGCCTTAATACAGTAAAATACAGTACTATCGCCCCCCTCAAAAGTAATTTAAGGTCCAAGCCAAAGTAGCAAACCACAAGTGTGAGCGCAACCCAAGCTAACCTTACTTAAGTGTTGATGTGTTTCTGTGGGTGCTGCTGTTTTGGTTAGCTACAGTGTTTAAATGTAAGTCGTACACTGTAGTAGCCATCAAAGACGGCATTATGGCTGTCAAGGGGAAAAAGAGATGCCTGATTGTGAGACGCCTACTTTCTCACACACCCAATTGAGACATGGCATTTATTTTAGAGTGGAGGAAATACTAATGTGACTCTGATGTTTTCACGCAAGTCTTGTATTGGATGTTGTTGGATTCCACACTGTATGGGTTGCTAGTGCATTGATGATAGAATAAATCAAATGAGAGTATATAAACAAAGCTGGTGTGTTTCAAAGCAATTAACACAACGCTTCGAAGGATACAAGTCAGGTTTTGACCTACCGCTACTTAACCTTCCAGTAAACAGGAAGAGGCGTACGTACTACCTTGATATGCAGAAGGTAGCATATATTACTGCTCCTACGCTAAAATAAAACAACTCTTCAGGCAACTCTTAACGTGTTTCAGCAAACGGTGATGAATACGTTCACACATTGTGTGGGAGTGAACACCTTTAAAGGTGAACTTAATAATAGACATGCTGGCACACAAGTGGACAGCACAGCTGCGGGAAAACAGGATGTAGCTACATATGTGTTTCCTGCCTCCTCTAGGCAGGAAACACTAGAGGGGGTGGGTAGAGTGGCCGTGCCAGCAATCTGAGGGTTACTGGTTCAATCCCCACCTTCTACCATCACGTCCATTGTGTCCTTGAGCAAGACACTTCACCCTTGCTCCTGATGGGTCCTGGTTAGCGCCTTGCATGGCTGCTCCCGCCATCAGTGTGTGAATGTGTGTGTGAATGGGTGAATGTGGAAATAGTGTCAAAGCGCTTTGAGTTCCTTAAAAAAAAAGGTAGAAAAGCGCTATACAAGTACAACCCATTTACCATTTATTTACCATGGTGAATGAATGCTTGTGAGTGTTTGGTGGTGGTCGTAGGCCCAAATTGGCAGCCAGGCTTCCGTCAGTTTATTCCAGGGCAGCTGTGGCTAGAAATGTAGCTTTCCACACACCAATGTGTGAATGTGGAGGGAATTAATGATGTGTTCTCACTTCTCTGGAGCACTATATGAATCTAATCCATTAGTATTATTATACTTGCCAACCTTGAGACCTCCGAATTCGGGAGATGGGGCGGGGGGGGGGGGGGGGGTGTATATTGTAGCGTCCCGGAAGAGTTAGTGCTGCAAGGGATTCTGGATATTTGTTCTGTTGTGTTTATGTTGTGTTACGGCGCGGATGTTCTCCCGAAATGTGTTTGTCATTCTTGTTTGGTGTGGGTTCACAGTGTGGCGCATATTTGTAACAGTGTTAAAGTTGTTTATACGGTCACCCTCAGTGTGACCTGTATGGCTGTTGATCAAGTATGCCTTGCAGTCACTCATGTGAGTGTAAAAACCACATATACTGTATTATGTGACTGGGTCGGCACGCTGTTTGAATGGAGGAAAGCGAACGTGACGACAGGTTGTAGAGGACTCTAAAGACAGTACCTTTAAGGCACACCCCCAAAATTGTTGGCCGGGTGGAAATCGGGAGAAATTCGGGAGAATGGTTGCCCCGGGAGATTTTCGGGAGGGGCACTGAAATTCGTGAGTCTCCCGGGAAAATCGGGAGGTTTGGCAAGTATGAGTATTATTATTTTTAAAAGATTACAGTTGGTACAAAATGCGGCTGCTAGACTTTTGACAAGAACAAGAAAGTTTGATCATATTACGCCTATACTGGCTCACCTGCACTGGCTTCCTGTGCACTTAAGATGTGACTTTAAGGTTTTACTACTTACGTATAAAATACTACACGGTCTAGCTCCATCCTATCTTGCTGATTGTATTGTACCATATGTCCCGGCAAGAAATCCGCGTTCAAAGAACTCCAGCTTATTAGTGATTCCCAGAGCCCAAAAAAGTCTGCGGGCTATAGAGCGTTTTCTATTCAGGCTCCAGTAGTCTGGAATGCTCTACCGGTAACAGTTAGAGATGCTACCTCAGTAGAAAAATTTAAGTCCCATTTTAAAACTCATTTGTATACTCCAGCCTTTAAGACCAGTTGATCTGCCGTCTCTTTTCTGCTCTTCCCCCCTCTCCTGCGTGGAGAGGTTATTATTAGGTGACCACAGATGAGGCACTAGCTGTTCAAAGTCGGGACCCGGGATGGACCACTCCTCTGTGCATCAATTGATGACGTCTCTGCGCTGCTGACTTGTCTCCACTCAAGGTGATCCCCTGCTGGTCCCACTATGGACTGGACTCTCACACTATTAACTAGATCCACTCAACGTCCATAGCACCAGTCGCACAGGGGGGATCCCCACATCTGCGGTCCCCTTCAAGGTTTCTCGTTGTATCCCATTGGGTTGAGTTTGTTCTTGCCCTGATGTGGGATCTGAGCCGAGGATGCTGTTGTGGCTTTGCAGCCCTTTGAGACACTTGTGATTTAGGGCTGCATAAATAAACTTTGATTGATTGATTGATATTATTGTTACTCACAATGCGCTGCTGTGATTCAGATCAAATTACATTTCAAATGTGTTTTATTTTGGTTTTTGATGAAGAAAAACATGCAATCACCAATAAAATGTCACGGCGGGGTCGCATGTTAATGCGCGGATCGTTTCCCCAAGATGCAGACAGAACTCCGGAGGCAGGGTGCAGGTAGGACAATGATTTATTTGCCATAAATCAGTCAAGAAATACAAATCAACAGAAAAGCGTGCCGATGGTGAAGCTTAGAACAGGAATCAATAGGTAACTTGTTGCAGGAGCAAACAAGACAGCCAGACCGAGTAGGGCGAAAGGCAGGAATAAACAGCTTTCTAATTACTGCCCGGGAGCAGGCGAGCGTCCCGAACACTAATTACAGCATACTTGCCAACCCTCCCGGTTTTACCGGGAGACTCCCGGTATTCAGCGCCTTTCCCGATAACCTCCCGGCAGAAATTTTCTCCCGACAAACTCCTGGAATTCAGCCGGAGCTGGAGGCCACGCCCCCTCCAGCTCAATGCGGGCCTGAGTGGGGACAGCCTGTTCTCACGTCCGCTTTCCCACAATATAAACAGCTTGCCTGCCCAATGACGTCATAACATCTACGGCTTTTAGAGAGTAGAGTGCACAACTGCGCACACAACAAGGAGACGAAGCAGAAGAACGAGGAAGTTACAGCCATGGCGACGCCGTCGACGAGCAAGATGAAGAAATACGCTTGAAAGTTCCAAAACGAATGGAAACAAGAATTTCAGTTCATCCAGGACAGTTCGAAGGGGAAGGGGTATGTTGTCTGTACATTTTGTAGAACAGACTTCTCCATTGAACACGGTGGCCGAAATGATATACTCATTCATGAACGGAGAGCGAAGCACATGGCGGCGGCAGCGCAGCACCATTCACAGCCCAGTATTATGGGCCACCTCGCAAAATGGAGACCCGATGGTGTAACATATGCAGAGACAAAGATGGCTATGCTGATAGCTGGAAGCAACATCCCATTCTCATTTGCGGATGTCTACAACAAATCCGTGTGTATATGTGTAAATAAATGAACACTAAAATTCAAGTATTTCTTTTATTTATATATATAATAAAATAAATATACATATACTGTATATATAGCTAGAATTCACTGAAAGCTGAAAGTCAAGCATTTTATACATTATATATATATATATATATATATATATATATATATATATATATATATATATATATATATATATATATATATATGTGTATATATATATATATATATATATATATATATATATATATATATATATATATATATATATATATATATATATATATATATATATATATATATATATATATGTGCATACATATATATATATATATATATATATATATATATATATATATATATATATATATATATATATATATATATATATATATATATATATATATATATATATATATATATGAAATACTTGAGTTGGTGAATTCTAGCTGTAAATATACTTCCCTCTTAACCACGCCCCCGCCCCACCCCCGACCACGCCCCCACCCCCCACCCCCAGGTTGGCAAGTATGAATTAGAGGCATGTGAAAATAATCAGCACTAGTGTTGTAACGATACCAATATTTTGGTACCAGTACTAAAATTATTTCGATACTTTTCGGTACTTTTCTAAATAAAGGGGACCACAAAAAATTGCATTAATGGCTTTATTTTAACAACAAATCTTAGGGTACATTAAACATATGTTTCTTATTGCAGTTAAGTCCTTAAATAAAATAGTGAACATACTAGACAACTTGTCTTTTAGTAGTAAGTAAACAAACAAAGACTCCTACGGTAATTAGTCTGCTGACGTATGCTGTAACATAATGTATCATTTATCATTCTATTATTTTGTCAACATTATTAAGGACAAGTGGTAGAAATAAATTATTAATCTACTTGTTCATTTACTGTTAATGTCTGCATACTTTCTCTTTTAACATGTTCTATCTACACTTCTGTTAAAATGTAATGATCACTTATTCTTCTGTTGTTTGGTACTTTACATTAGTTTTGGATGATACCACACATTTAGGTATCAATCCGATACCAAGTAGTTACAGGATCATATATTGGTCATATTCAAAGTCCTCTTGTGTCCAGAGACATATTTCTAGAGTTTATAAACATAATATCCATCCATCCATTTTCTACCGCTTGTCACATTTTAAAAAAAACGAAAGAAGATGTTGTGATGCCAAAAATATTGACGTAATCATAGTAGTATCGACTAGATACATGCCAGTACTTGATATCATTACAGTGGATGTTATGTGTAGATCCACCAATGGCGTTTGTTTACATTTTGACGCCGGTGAGCTACGGTGTGTAGTGAAGCATGTTTAGCTATTCCTCGTCCTGCAGGTATGATACTTGTAAGAAACGTACTTTATATGTCGCCATGGAGGCGAGGATTAGTGATTTAGAAGTAGCTAAAACACTGCAGACGGCAGATGGACTTTAGCCGCTAACTAGCTAGCCATGTCTTAAAGCACCTCTTGCTGAGGGCGTTTCAGTGTTATAACTTCACCTTTATCGTTAGTTTTTAAGCAAAAATGCGTCCGTTCTCCCTTTTCTGTCTACACACTGTGTCTGTTTGTAAGTACTCCATGATTGTGTGCTGTCGAACATCCTCCTCTGCTCGTAAAACCAGCAATGTCATGACATGACGACGACGCGGGCGCGGGAGGGTGCGGGACCGGTATGTTTCAGAAGCGGTATCGTACCAAAAATGATTCATTAGTATCGCGGTACTATACTAATACTGGTATACCGTACAACCCTAATCAGCACCCATGGCAACTAAGAAACACAAACCCAGGGGTGCTGAAAACAGAACTAAGGGAGTTAAACTAAAATAAAACATGATCCGGGCAACGGATCACGACATAAAATCCCTTTCAACAAATGAACCGCAGTTCCCCAGTTTTGGCAGCACTCATGCAGGGCCGAGCACCCTACTACAATATTGTCAAGATACAATTATTAGATTTAGAAGATCCCAAATATTTGCAAGGAAAAGGTTCTGACACCACTCGCAAATAGCAAAAATGTGTATTTAAGATGTATATAAAAACGGCTATTTTTGACACTTTGGGTTATGGCTCACTCCTTCACCTCCAAACACTCCCTCTTGCCGGATGTTGATTTCTCCTCTGATTTTTGGATCAAAATGTGCAATTAAATGGACTGTTGTGATTAACCGTTAGGCTTTCAAAACACCGCCATACAGATTCTGGTGGCTGATAAACTCTGTTTTCTTCTTCCTCTTTGTGGAATGTTTTCAGAACATTTGTTGCAAATAGCATGCAAAAAGTCCTCCTCTGAAACATTGAAGCAGTCCCACAAGATTGACGCCATGTTTGTTTACAATGAGCTCAGGCAAAGTTTACAACACCGCAAGTAGGAGAAAAGGAGCGCTTGATTTGCTCAAACTAACCATGCACCCACATCACAGTACAGGTAATCTCGCCTCATTGGAGCATTTTTTTTTCAGGTATTGGATCTATTTTTTTTAATGTAAACTGATGTATGGTGGCAGGAGCTGTGTGCTCTTGTGTCATCCTTTTGTGTTCTTGATGTTTCCCTCTTGTTTTCATGTGGGTTTTTTTGCCTTTTGGTTCAGCACCCTTTGGGACTGTGCGACAAGGGGTGACACTTTTGTGACTTCTGCGGTGCTTTTTTTGTGAACTTCTGGATCTGCCTCACGGGAGCCTTTTGGCCATGGAGACCAGCTGCTGGGTCTCTGCCACACCAGAGTCCGTTTGGAGAGACTGGAGGAGATGCGGATGAAGAGACAGGGCTGCAGAGCTAGCGCTGAGGACCGTGACGGGCAAGTTTTACAGTGTCTACACCCTGGTCTCCTTAGACCAGGGGTCGGCAACCTTTACCACTCAAAGAGCCATTTTGACAAGTTTCACAAATTAAAGAAATCAATGGGAGCCACAAAACTCTTTTGAAAATTTAAAATGAAATATATATAATGTAGACTGGGAAAGTTAGGGCTGCATGGGATTCTGGGTATTTGTTGTGTTGTGTTTATGTTGTGTTACGGTGCGGAGGTTCTCCAGAAATGTATTTGTCATTCTTTTTTGGTGTGGGTTCACAGTGTGGTGCATATTTGTAACGTAACAGTGTTAAAGTTGTTTTATACGGTCCACCGTCAGTGTAAGCTGTGTAGCTGTTGACCAAGTATGCCTTGCTGTCTCCTACGTGTGCAAGTAAAAGCTACATACAATATGTGGCCGGGCTGGCACGCTATTTGTGCAGGTTATAGAGGACAATAAATACTATGCCATAAAGGCACGCCCTTAATTTAGTTGTTAAGATGAAAACCGGAGAATATACGCCCCGGGAGAATACTAGGAGGGGCACTAGTGATGGGATCGGCAGTTCTTTTGACTGTACTGAATCACTAGAATCAGTTCCTTAAAATAATTTGTTCAAAAAATTTGTTCACCGAATCCCCCCCCCCCCCAAATCAAAAAATAGGGGGGGGGGGGGGGGGCGTGCGTAGTACAGTACAGTGCAGACATTCGCGGGAGAAGCAGCAAATAGGCGCCCACACAACACTACCGCCCCTCCCTGAATCACGTTTGCGAACGACACAACACTAAGGGGGCGCCCCTTAGTACAGTACGTAGTACAGTACAGTGCAGACATTCGCGGGAGAAGCAGCAAATAGGGTGAACGCGAGTCCCCACGCACTGCGTAGGGACTCGCGTTAATCTAACAACAACAACAGTTGCAGTAGAAGGGATAATAATAATAATAATAATAATAATAATATGAATCAGAATTGATCCCCAAGGAGAAATGTATTTTTGTTACAATAACTGTGTAAATAATAGCCTATGTATGTGTACATACATTAGTTATTATTTTTATTTTAAATCTTCTCAAAACAGCCTGCCCTACACTTTACCCCCTGCCAGTAGACTGCTAGTAGACTAGTAGTCTACTCTCATAACTTTATGTGTTGAGATAATGGGGACGTGTGTTTGTTTTCATGTGGCTTGTTTTCATGGGATCGGCAGTTCTTTTGACTGTACTGAATCACTAGAATCAGTGACTGACACAGCACCACACTGTGGCCGCAGTTCAGTACGTGAACCGAATCACTTCTGCAGTTCTTTTGACTGTACGAATAACTAGAATCAGTGACTGACACAGCGCCACACTGTGGCCGCAGTTCAGTACGTGAACCGAATCACTTCTGCAGCAGCAGTACAGTTTAATTGCAAATCAGCATTATTATAATGATGATGATAGCTACTAAACAACATCAACAACAACAGTTGCAGTAGAATGGATAATAATAATTATAATAATAATAATAATATGAATCAGAATTGATCCCAAAGGAGAAATGTATTTTTGTTACAATAACTGTGTAAATAATAGCCTATGTATGTGTACATACATTAGTTATTAATTTTATTTTAAATCTTCTCAAAACAGCCTGCCCTACACTTTACCCCCGGCCCCGCAGAGCAGAGAGCGAGAGCGTTGTCGTTCACTGAGTGATTCATGTCGTTAATCCGCAGTGAACGAATCGTTCGCTCAGTCCCTCCCCCGCCCTCTCATTGGCTGCGTCGTTCGCCGACGTCGAGGGTTCAGTGAGTCACAGAATGCGCCAGTTCCACTCATACCGGCATGGTCGCGGCGGAGCTCAACTGAACTGAGAAAGGAACGAATCAGTTCATGAAGTGATTCGGTTCAGTACGTTCACTCAAAAGATTTGTTCTTTTGAACGAATCGTTCGCGAACGACACAACACTATGGGGCACTGAAATCTGTAAGTCTCCTGGGAAAATCGGGAGGGTCGGCAAGTATGCAGCTGAGCCGCATCAGAGTGGTCAAAGAGCCGCATGCGGCTCCGGAGCCGCGGGTTGCCGACCCCTGCCTTAGACGCATCCTCGCTCAGCCATGCAGACTGGACACTGGCTGAGGGTGGAGTCGGCTCTCTTGGTTGCTTTGTTGGGTCTGCTCCTGTCTCTGGCCATTCTCCCCCCACCCCAGCAGATGATGGCGTGGAACACAGCAGAGGCCACCACAGTGTATATGGGTGTTGAAATTATGTTTTTGTTTAGTTGCTTGTCTATGCATGGTGCAATCGTGTGTGCGCAATATATATTATTGGTTAATTATTATTAGTTTTTTGTTGTTGTTTTACTTTTGTAGCTGTATGTAAAAATGTGACTGCTGGAATGGCAGCTGGTTGCATCAGCTTTGCTCTTTTAATGTATTTAATGTCCTTTGTGTTCTTTGATGGTTCCCTCTTACACACATGTTTATGTGTGCTATGGCTATGAGGTTTTCTCATATCGGCCTGATAATTTTTAGTCAAGTATTTATTGTGCAACCCTAAACTTTTTTTTATTTTTGCAACTTTGGATTAGGCCTCTTTGCCAAAGCGCTACTGTACACTATGCCGGCTTGCTCCTCCCTCCCCAAACCATCCTGCGAGCTCAGTTCTTCTCAAATAGTGGGGTGGGCCCTGGGGTTGGTGGAGCGCAGTGCGATGCCAAGGGGGCGCGTGTGACCCCATAAACATGCTTTTAGTATCATGCTTCAAACCCCACTTTGAAAAGCTGTGCACTACAATAGGTCCTCATTGTAGCCATTAATCCTGACTTCCTCATTTTGTTTTTAAAAAAAAATCAGCACAAATTGTTTTATCTATTCTTGTTTTGTAGGTTAAAGTGTTTTATGTATTGTGCTCCTGAGGTAATGTTGCTGATAAGTTTGAACGTATTATCATGTATTAAGTTTATTTAATTTTATTTTTCGGTGTCAAATGGCTCAAGTCCGTCAAAGGGATTACACAGATTTTGAAATTTCAGGGAAATTGATTGTATTTTAAATCTTTTTTGTTACAGACTAAACAATAATGTTAATAAACCTATTTTTCTTATAAGTTGATGTATATTTCTTCCTTATTTGTTTTTTGTAATGTTACTAAGCATACAATGTTATGCAGCAGTTTACTTATAACAATTTTACAGACAAAGTATACCAATTAGTAGGGCTGTGAATGTTTGGGTACCACATGATTCAATTCGATTCTTGGGGGTAAATATTCAATTCAGAATACATTTTGCGATTTAAAACGATTCTCGATTCAAAATCAATACTTTTTTTATAACATTGGGTGCCAGTTCTATGATTAACTACATTCCTCTATAAAATAGATAAGACAGCTCTGATCAGTTTCTATATCACTTAAAAGAAATTTGTTTTTCTTTAATAAAATTCGACCCACTGCTAAGGCAACAAATACTTCTCTTTTCTAAAGTAAACCTGTACAGTAGATATGGTCATCCACATCAACAATATGATTTGCCTGAGTGGCTGGACAGGACAGATTAAAAAACTAATAAAAAATAAAAGTAAAAATAAAAAAAAATCAATTTTTTTTAAATATTTTTAAATTGATAAAGAATCGTTACAAATAAGAACCGTGATTCTTTCGAACATCTTTTTTGAGAATCCTACTATTTATAGTCGTAACAGAATATAATTGAGAAGTTATGGACTAGCTAGACGTAGACTTCTCTGATTTTGGATCAACATATGTAATTAAATTGACTGTTGTAATCAGCAGTATGCGAAAGCATTGAAAACACCACCGTACCCATGCTGGCGTCTCAGGTGGCTAATAAAAGGTTTTATGTGTTGAAGCTTAATGTTTTTTTTTTCCTTTTTGTGGAGTGTTTGCAGATTTGGTGCAAATGCGTAAAATGTCTTCCTTTGAAACAGTAAAGACGTCCCACAAAATTGACGCCATGTGTGCTTACAATGAGCTCAGGGTAATTTACAAGGAGGAGCACTTGATTTTCTCACCCCCACCTACGTCGCAGTACAGGCAATATTGCCTTATTGGAGGCACCACCGTACACTACGGTGGCTCGCTCCTCCCTCCATCATACACTCCTGCTAGTTTGATATCTCTGATTTCGGATCAACATTTGCAGTGAAAGTGCTTCTTGTAATCATAAGATTAGGTTTAATAACACTCCCTGTGTCTCTTTAACTATTATTGTTTGCTTGCGACGAATGAAGTTAATGGTCATCCTGCACACACATAGGGCTCGAACCAGCAACCACACATCAACACTGATAGAGAGTTAAGTCAAGCAGCGCTAGCTATAAGCCCAGTGTTGTCAACTCATTGTAAGGCGTAGCTCTTAAAGCGCCAGGGAAAGGTTTACACAACGTCAGCATTGTACAGTGCGAGCATTTTAGTCGTATTTGCGACTGAAAATAGGCTGTGCTATTTTTATTTTTTTAAAGACAAAAGTAGCACACATGCTAATGCAGATGTTAAACCTTTCATCGCATTTTGCTCCCAAAAATAAATCCATCCAAAGTTGATCAAAATAGAGTAAAATTTTGTATTTCTGTGTAGCATGTTTGAAATAAACTTAAACCATAACCATAACCAAATGGACTGTGATTGTGAAAGTGACTTGTTGTGCGCTGCAGAGATTTGTGTGTCCTTCCAACACGAAATGAATACAATTCTTAGTTGGAGAAACTGTTCAGTAAAATACAAAATGTTTTTCACTACCTTAAAACTTGACACAAACTGCACTGTGTACTAGTAACTACGAGGGTTAGTTAGTTAGTTAGTTTCAGTTAATTTAGAACATGCAATACAATTACAACAGAGGTGATATGGAACAGCAATGATTGGTGTGACAAACTTGCCGTTCAGATAATACCCCGTTAGTTGACAAGAACATACAGCCATGGAAACACATTCAATCTATTTGTTAAACAGAGGTAACACAAAACACTGAAAGTTTCAGAAGAGCTGCCGTCAGAGCCTACAAACTGCTGCTGCTAGCCTACAAAAGTAACAAAAACAGCTCAAGCTCTGAGCGATTATTAACTCGCTGACGTCACTAGGCAACAGACACCGCCTTTTAAAGGCACACGCACAGACGCATACACTGAAACTTATCTTAACTGCATTATGACAGCTATGTGAAGTTTTTTTAGGTAACATATTTGCTACTTTCCCTTGTAATTAATTACATTTATTAAAGAGTAATTCCGTTAGCAATGCAATTATTTTTATGGTAAAGTAACGAGTAACTATAATTAATGACTTTTTCAAAGTAATTTTCAGAACACAGCCAGTCACACAACATCATGAAGCAGTTGGTAGGTTGGTGTACCTGGTTAACATCTTTGTGTGTATGTCCTGTAATAATGTTTATCTATAAAAACACCATTGTTAAAAGGTCAATTATTTTCATGTTGCTGCGGACCTTCAAACCTGTCCTCTTAAACCAGAGCACTTTATTCCACATTTTGTTCTTTTGTGTTTTTGTTATCTGAAGAATTGAGCATAGCCAAATATTTTTTTCAAGAAGATTGAAAATTATATTAGATTTTTCTTATATAATTTCCAAGGCTTTTTCTTTTTTCTTATCTCAAAACACCTCTTAAATTGGAATCTTATTCTGCAAAACCTACTTTTCTTACTTGTTAGTACCTGTTTTTGTGTATTTGGGATCCCCATCAGCCCCGAAAATTTAAACTCAAGGCATGGTGGACATACAGTATTTAGTTACATCAACGAATATTTCTATTTATAGGTTAGTTTATGGGCCAAACTATATCGGTATATGAGTTTTGATCCCTGCGATGAGGTAGCGACTTGTTCAGGGTGTACCCCGCCTTCCGCCCATGTGCAGCTGGAATAGGCTCCAGCATCCCCCGCGACCCCGTAAGGGACAAGCAGTAGAAAATGGATGGATGGATGGAGTTTTGACCATATGGCCCAGCCCTACGATCGTGTTAGCGAGAGTGTTAGCACAGTTTAGAGATGTTCTCTGTTTAATTGAGCATTACAGTAGGCCTTATTATGGCATTGTGTTTATACAGTCGTGGTCAAAAGTTTACAAACACTTGTAAAGAACATAATGTCATGGCTGTCTTGAGTTTCAAATAGTTTCTACAACTCTTATTTGTTTGTGATAGAGTGATTGGAGCACATACTTGTTGGTCACAAAAAACATTCATGAATGTTTTCTTTTATGAATTAATTATGGGTCAACTAATAATGTGACCAAATCTGCTGGGTCAAAAGTATACATATAGCAATGTTAATATTTGGTTACATGTCCCTTGGCAAGTTTCACTGCAATAAGGCGCCTTTGGTAGCCATTCACAAGCTTCTGGCTGAATTTTTGACCACTTTTTTGTCAAAATTGGTGCAGTTCAGCTAAATGTGTTGGTTTTTTGACATGGACTTGTTTCTTCAGCATTGTCCATTGTCAGGACTTTCGGAAGGCCATTCTAAAACCTTAATTCTAGCCTGATTTAGCCATGAAAGCGATAAAACAAAAATTGAGCTGTTTGGCCACAATACCCAGCAATATGTTTGGAGGAGAAAAGGTAAGGTCTTTAATACCAGGAACACCATACCTACCGTCAAGCATGGTCCTACCGTCAAGCATGGTGGTGGTAGTATTATGATCTGGGCCTGTTTTGCTGCCAATGGAACTGGTGCTTTACAGAGAGTAAATGGGACAATGAAAAAGTAGGATTACCTCCAAATTCTTCAGGATAACCTAAAATCATCAGCCCGGAGGTTGGGTCTTGGGCGCAGTTGGGTGTTCCAACAGGACAATGACCCCAAACACACGTCAAAAGTGGTAAAGGAATGGCTAAATCAGGCTAGAATTTTAGAATGGCCTTCCCAAAGTCCTGATTTAAACATGTAGACAATGCTGAAGAAACAAGTCCATGTCAGAAAACCAACATATTTAGCTGAACTGCACCAATTTTGTCAAGAGGAGTGGTCAAAAATTCAACCAGAAACTTGTGGATGGCTACCAAAAGCGCCTTATTGCAGTGAAACTTGCCAAGGAACATGTAAGCAAATATTAACATTGCTGTATGTATACTTTTGACCCAGCAGATTTGCTCACATTTTCAGTAGACCCATAATAAATTCATAAAAGAACCAAACTGCATGAATGTTTTTTGTGACCAACAAGTATGTGCTCCAATTACTCTATCACAAAAAATAAGAGTTGTAGAAATGATTGGAAACTCAAGACAGCCATGACATTATGTTCTTTACAAGTGTATGTAAACTTTTGACCACGACTGTATGTATGAGGTCACATGTGTACCTCTAGTGTTAATAATGAAATAGTGATATTTAAGACATTTCATATTGATACAAAATTTTTTCTGTGCAACAAAAAAATTTCTGTGCTACTAATTTTTTTCATTTAGTAGCACAGGTGCTGCAAGTGAACGAGCTAAGCGTACAGCCCTGAACGTACTGTCGCACGGCCACACTATCTTACATGCTAAACATCCAGCCATGTTTTGTGCTTTCTTACCTGTGTAGTCCTCCATGCACTCGCAGGTGAAGCCCCCCTCTCTGCTGCGACACACGCCATGAGCTCCGCAGGGTTTGGAGTAGCACAGGTCGATCTCGGTCTCGCAGTAATCCCCCGTGAAGCCGGCGGGACAGCGGCAGCGCAGGCCAGCGATGGGGTGGATGGGCCTGAACAAGATGGTGTCGGACGCCACGAAGGGCGCCAAACTGTCGAACTTGAGCACGGACACGCACTTCATGTAGTTCTCGCAGGGCTCGCGGAGGCAGATGTTGTCGTCGAACGGCAGGACTTCCTGGGAGGAGATCTGAGCCAGCAGGCTGCGGTTGAGGTAGAGTCTCTCCTGGAGCTCCTCGGAGCCAAAAAACTCTGCCCCGCCGCCTTCCGCCTCTCTCCCGTCACCCTCCTCTCCCTGATCACCCTGGCCCAAGGGTCGCCGGGGGCTGTCGCCCGCAACGGCCACAGAGAGGCTGACGTTGAGGATGCGGGCGCTGACGTCCGTGTCGTCCTGGATGTTGAAGATGACGACGTCTTGGGGCGCCGCCGAGAGCACGCGGGCCACGCCGTCCAGGAACTGGGTGAGCAACAGAGAGAGGAAGTGCTCCTGGGAGGTGTTGGCCAGCCTCAGCGTGATGCTGTTGGATAACATCTCGTCTGTGATGATGGTGACCTGGAGGAGGCACTGGGCAGACACCGAGTGGACGCCATCTGCACACACAGAGAGGAACACTTCATCAACACCCTTCTACACCTCAACTTCTGCACACAAAAAGGTTCAAACTTGTCAAAACATGCACCCAAACTCTGCTGTTTGTGCTATTAAGTGTCTGAGTTTCCAAACTCTGCACTTTGGAAACATTTTGGTGTTTAAATGTGCTATATAAATAAAGTGGATTGGATTGGATAAATACAACAAACTTAAGTCGGATTGACTTGGAATTTCTCACTTAGCTCAATGCGCTCTATAAAACAGCCCACTGTAACTTTGGGGTGTTTATTGGGATCACTACCAAATTTGGTACATACCTATAGGGGACTGATTAGCACAGCGTTTTTCAACCACTGTGCCGCGGCACACTAGTGTGCCGTGAGATACAGTCTGGTGTGCCGTGGGAGATTATGTAATTTCACCTATTTGGGGTAAAAATATTTTTCACAAACAATTATAGTCTGCAAATAATGTGCCGTTGTTGAGTGTCGGTGCTGTCAAGAGCTCGGCAGCGTAACAATGTAATACTATTTCATATCAGTAGGTGGCAGCCGGTAGCTAATTGCTTTGTAGATGTCGGGAACAGGTCGTGTGAGGCGACGATGGTTTGTCGTGATCCCAATAGGCAGACGACAGTGGGAGGCAGCATGCAGGTGAAAAGGTATCAAATGGTAAAACCAAAAACAAACAAAAGGTGAGTGCCCCCAAGAAAAGGCATGAAGCTTAGGGAAACTAAAACTGAACTGGCTGAAAAGTAAACAAAAACAGAATGCTGGACGACAGCAAAAACTTACAGCGTGTGGAGCAGATGGCGTCCACAAAGTACATACGAACATGACATGACAATTAACAATGTCCCCATAAAGAAAGATAGCAACAACTTAAATATTCTTGATTGCTAAAACAAAGCAGATGCAGAGAATAGCGCTCAAAGGAAGACATGAAACTGCTACAGGAAAACACCAACAAAACGGGAAAAGGCACCAAAATAGGAGCGCAAGACAAGAACTAAAACCCTTCACACAGGAAAACAGTAATAAACTCCAAATAAGTCATGGCGTGATGTGACATGTCGTGACAGTACACCTACTTTGAGACAAGAGCTATAGTGATGCATGCTTGGTTATGGTTTAAAGTCATGTCCAACAATTGCGACAACGACTTTTTACTGTCAATATCGGCTGCTGAGTTAACGTTTTTAATAATTTCTGCTGGTGGTGTACCTCAGAATTTTTTCAATGAAAAAAATGTGCCTTGGCTCAAAAAAGGTTGAAAAACACTGGATAAGCACGTATTTGCCAAATTTGAGTGAGAATGTTTAAAAAACAACAAGTAAAACATCTTTGTAGCCGCACCTAACTACGTAATTGACTTATTGACAATTTGTTTAATGATCAGAAGATATCTGTATTACATTTATGCTTGCATGTCTTCCCAAGCCATAGGTGGTTCGTCACATGTCATTTACAGTCATGACCAGAGTCATCAAAGTGGGGATGTACCGGGTCCCCAAGCACAGGGCTGACCCCTCGGCTTTTGGAAGGTTTGAAGATATTTTTTCTGTCATTTAGATTTAGACTTAGACTTTGACAAACTTCATTGATCCACAAGGGAAATTGTTCCACACAGTAACTCAGTTACAAAGGTGGAAAGGGTAAGGATGAAAAGGATAATGCACACAAGGGCACTAAAAGAGGGCGAAAACAAAAAGGTATCAAGTAGACTAAAAATGTACCATAGTAGCAATATAAAATATAACATATATGTAATATTTACATATTAAATATACAGTATATAATATATACTGATATATTTACAAGTATAACCCTTTTTAAAAAAAATCATTATTATATTATATCAGCGTTCCCCAAACTTTTTGACTCGGAGGCCGCATTGAGTTAAAACAATTTGGCCGGGGGCCGGGCTGTATATTTATATATATTCCTCGCGCACTAATTGACTAAAAGAGCGCGCACTTGCCGTGCGCTCGCCCGACACTGCAAAGCGAGCACAATGATGTTATGTCGATGGGAAAATGCATTTTTAGACAATATGATTTGCCTGAGCGGCAAGGAGACACAGAGAGTAACAAGAGGTAGAAAATTAATTATAAAGGACAGATTTTAAAAAATTATAATTTATAACTTGGGACTTCCCACAGGCCGAATTTTGGATGCTGGCGTGTCCGGCCCGCAGGCCGTAGTTTGGGGACCCCTGTATTATAATATATCTTTATATAATATATATAATATATAACAAATCCCAATTACCCTGTACAATATTACAGTATATGTAACAGCCCCAGCAAAAAAAAGGGCAGCATAAAAAAAATACTTAAATGCTTATAAATACTTAAAAATACTTGAATACTTAAGTTATATAAAAGTTACATCATAAATATAAAATAAAATAAATCTAGCAGTGAAAGTTCGATAACAAGGCTGTTTGAATCAAATGAACAATGTCCAAGACGACAACGTCCCCCATTAAAAATGCAAAAAAATGTATTCCACCTTAACAGTGGCAAATCTAGCAGGAACACTTCCCTCAACACAGATGTCACAATATCATCAAAGTTCACCTTTAAGCATTTACACTCAGCACCAGCATTTTGGAAAAAGGATGAGGTGATAAAAGAGAGGTAAAAATATAATAAATCTATCTGTAGCAGCATACGAGAAAGTTATGTACAATTTCTGTTTTGCATCTTAATACAAATAACTGGCACATTCAAGGACCCTCGATTAAAGCTAGAAACAGAGGCGTCACTAGTTTTTTAAGTTAGGGGGAGGCTTAATCCTCAGGAGATTTACTTCTAAAAATACAAGTTTTCTGTCAAAATTCATAATAATATATCAGTGTTATGATGAATCTATTATGTTGAAACTTGACAGATTTCTAATCATATTTAAGTGAATAATGTCAGATTATCTGATTATTTATGGAAACTCATATTCTGGCTACTTTGTATAGAATTTGGAGGCATTTTTTGGTGAAAAAACAAACTAACTTAAAAAAAAACACATCTACATATGTTCAAGATCTGTGTTTGGCCCCCTCAAAGGCCACCAAAAATATATGTTACTTAGTTGTACTAAACCTTTCCACCACTTGTGGCAGTAATGGCAATATCAAACAAACTAAAGTTTTGAGCTAAGTTTAGAGAGACGTTTCTTAGGCGCAAAAATTATGACTAAAATGGTGAAGCTGTATTTTCATTTGCTCTTTAATTTTATTGACAGTTTAGTTAAACAAATCTATTATCAATTTAGTTTATTTATTTTGCACATCAATGTAGATTTATTTTAGTCACTAATTTATGAGTCCCTTCCTATACTTATTTTTGGTTAGTACTTATTTTTCTAATCAGCCTGATCTGTGCCTAAAGTTTATGTGTTCATATTATTTGACAAGTTTGTAAATTGTAATAGTGTTATATATAATTATTGAATACAATCAAAACCAAGAGTAAGATAATTACTTTAGTGTTAATATTTGAGCGGGCCCCCGAACCCTTTGTAAAAGAAAAGCGGGGCACCAGGGTCAAAAAGGTTAAGAACCCCTGTTCTATATATACAAAACCCAAAACCAGTGAAGTTGGCACGGTCTGTAAATCGTAAATAAAAACAGAGTACAATGATTTGCAAATCCTTTTCAACTTATATTCAACTAAATAGGCTGCAAAGACAAGATACTTAACGTTCAAACTGGAAAACTCAGTTGTTTTTTGCAAATATTAGCTCATTTGGAATTGGATGCCTGCAACATGTTTTAAAAAAACTGGCACAAGTGGCAAAAAAGACTGAGAAAGTTGAGGAATGCTCATCAAACATTTATTCGGAACATCCCACAGGTGAACAGGCTAATTGGGAACAGGTGGGTGCCATGATTGGGTATAAAAGCTGCTTCCATGAAATGCTCAGTCATTCAAAAACAAGGATGGGATGAGGGTCACCACTTTGTGAACAAATGCGTGAGCAAATTGTTTAAAAACAACATTTCTCAAACAGCTAATGCAAGGAATTTAAGGATTTCACCATCTATGTTGAAAGTGTAAAAGTGTTCTGTGGTCTGATGAGTCAACATTTCAAATTGTTTGTGGAAACTGTGGACGTCGTGTCCTCCGGAACAAAGAGGAAAAGAACCATCCGGATTTTTTTAGACGCAAAGTTCAAAAGTCAGCATCTGTGATGGTATGGGGGTGTATTAGTGCCCAAGGCATGGGTAACTTACACATCTGTGAAGGCACCATTAATGCTGAAAGGTACATACAAGTTTTGGAGCAACATATGTTGCCATCCAAGCAACGTTATCAAGGATGCCCCTGCTTATTTCAGCAAGACAACGCCAAGCCACGTGTTACAACAGCGTGGCTTCATAATAAAAGAGTGCGGGTACTAGACTGGCCTGCCTGTAGTCCAGACCTGTCTCCCATTGAAAATATGTGGTGCAATATGAAGCCTAAAATACCACAACGGAGACCCCGGACTGTTGAACAATTTAAGCTGTACATCAAGCAAGAATGGGAAAGAATTCCACCTGAAAAGCTTCAAAATTGGTCTCCTCAGTTCCCAAACATTTGTTAATGATTTAAAAAAAAAAAAAAAATTAAGTTTCTTAGTTCGAACATAAAATATCTTGTCTTTTCAGTCTATTCAAATGAATATAAGTTGATTTGGAAATTTGTATTCTGTTTTTATTTACAAATTACACAACTTGCCAACTTCACTGGTTTTGGGTTTTGTATATTTAGGGCTGCAGCTATCGAGATTATTTTAGTAATCAACTAATCTGTTAGTTTGTTCCATTAATCGATGTAATCGATATGCACAAGTTATAGCCTCAATGCGTATTTTAGACTGAATAGTTCAAATACACGATTAAATACTTTTTTGCTAGCCATAACCTTAATTTTGTTTTTTATTAGAAAAATGCACATCATCAACATTAAAATTTAATTTCTGGCATGTTTGCATTAATAATCGGATTAATCGTTGCAGCCCTAGCTATGTTAATCTCATCTTTTAAAAAGATGGTTCCAACCGAGTTTATGCAATAAATAGTTTTTTTGGTTTTTGATAACATACCAAGTGTGTGTGAGGCGGTGTTGTGGGTTTAAGGTGGGGTCGGGGGCCATTCAGGAGTCTTGTGTATGAGGGCCCACAATTTGGGGTTACGCCACTGGTCATGTCTATAGTTCATGAGGCGTTCACACTCCAGCACACATGACCAAAGGAAAGATTGTGTCTTTAAAAGCTGCCAAATTGCAAACTAAATAGAAGGACGCTTACAAGAAACACTTTCTTCATCAGAAGAATTTTTGTTTGCTCCACAAAAGATAACAGATGTACGCCAGGCCGGGCCGAAAAAAGAACAAGCTTATGTTCCCTTTCAGTACAGTCCAAGCTGCTAATCAGGAATTTCTATGCCTGCTTTCACTGCAAACGTTGTCTTTCTTTGTCCCGGAAGCAGAAATGGACGTTTAGGATTTTACATGCCAAGTCTCCGGTTCAACAGTTGAAGTTGTTCTCAGTGCAGATAATCACTTGTATTGTTGCCTCTTGTTCCCAGAGCAGGTCATGGAAACCTTCAGTACCTTCAAGACGACACTGTCACTTGTGACCACCAAGCATCACTTTTTCTAAGTCTTGGACAGCAAGAGTAAAATTATACATGATAAATAAATACATGTACAATCCCATCAAATTGCATCAGGTGAAGCATTTTAACTACTGACACAAAACTAACTTTAGTGAAGTTGGTTTCTACATTCATCATAGGTGTTTTTCCATAAGAATATAGAGTATAAACAGCAGCTAAATGAACAGTTGTCTAACAATCTCTGTGAACCCTTTCAGTCCGGTGTCAGGGCAAAGCACTCTACGGAGACAGCCCTCTCAAAAGTGACTAATGATCTATTGATACTGACGCGTCATCCATGTTGCTGCTACTTGATCTTAGCGCTGCTTCCTATACCGTCAATCACAACATTTTATTAGAACGCATCAAAACACGTATCGGTATGTCATATTTACCCTTTTCTTGGTTCAACTCCTATCTTACTGACAGGATGCAGTGTGTATCCCATGACAACATGAGCTTGGAGTATGTTAAGATAACGTGCGGAGTTCCACAAGGTACGGTTCTTGGCACTGCATTCTTCCTGTGCACTTAAGATGCGACTTTAAGGTTTTACTACTTACGTAAAAAATACTAAACAGTCTGGCTCCATCTTATCTTGCTGATTGTATTGTACCATATTTCCTGGCTAGAAATCTGCGTTCAAATAACTTCGGCTTATTAGTGATTCCCAGAGTCCAAAAAAAGTCTACGGGCTATAGAGTGTTTTTTATTCGGGCTCCAAGTAACAGTTAGAGATGCTACCTTAGTACAAGCATTTAAGTCCCATTTTAAAACTAATTTGTATACTCCAACCTTTAAATAGACCCCTTTTTAGACCAGTTGATCTGCCGTCTCTTTTCTACTCTGCCCCCCTTTCCTGCATGGAGAGGTAAACAGGTGGCTGCGGATCCGTTTCCACAGAGGATGCACTAGCTGCTCCAAGTCGAGACCCAGGATGGACCACTCCTCTGTGCATCAATTGCTGACGTCTCTGCGATGCTGACTTGTCTCCATTCAAGAGGATCCCCTGCTGGCCTCATTATGGACTGGACTCTCACATTATTAACCGTATCCACTCGGCATACATTGCACCGGTCACCCACATCTGCGGTCCCTTCCAAGGTTTCTCATTGTGCCCATTGGGTTGAGGTTTTTCATGCCCTGATGTGGGATCAGAGCCGTTGATGTTGTTGTGGTTTGTGCAGTCCTTTGAGACATTTGTGATTAAGGTCTAAATAAATAACTAATTGATTGATTGATTTATACGATATAAATGATCTAAAATTGGCCGACGATAGAGTTGTATCATAATAATGCATGTTGATGACACATTCTAGCTGCGTCTGTAAATTTGACAGCGACAAGCAAATGAACGCATACTCCCAGTTTTGAGAAAATATCAGAACTGAATATAATCCCCCCCCCAAAAAAAAAAAATCAATTGAACGCTTTGTTTGTGTGGTCTGGATGCCGACCAGAGGGCAGAACCTGTGAACATACACAAGCAACAAAGGAGCACCGCCCCAAAGTTACCAGATCACCGTTTGGCATCGGGAGAGTTTAAACACAGGGTGCCAAGGAAGGGAGGGAGGGTAGAGTGGAGGAAGAAGAAGAAGAAGAAGAAGAAGAAGAGGATGAGGAGAACGGGTCATAGTGGAAGCGAGACACAAGCATGTTGGACACGGTTATAATCCTTCTGTTGTCAGTCAAGAGATTCCGACACTGTGATAATACCTGACCCGGGTGGAAGGAAGTACAGAAGCAAGTGGAACTAATTGAGACTGTACTGTCAACACACACACACACACACACACACACACACACACTTGTGTACACAAGACAACAACACTATGCTCAGTGGCCTTGTGGTTAGAGTGTCCACCCTGAGACTGGAAGACTGGAGTTCAAACCCCGGCCAAGTCATACCAAAGACTATAAAAATGGGACCCGTTGCCTCCCTGCTTGGCACTTAATATCAAGGGTTGGAACTGGGGGTTAGATCACTAAATGTGGACTGGACTTTCACAATGTTATGTCAGACCCACTCAACATCCATTGCTTTCGGTCTCCCCTAGAGGGGGGGGGGGGGGGGGGGGGGGGGGTTACCCACATATGCGGTCCTCTCCAAGGTTTCTCATAGTCATTCACCGACGTCCCACTGGGGTGAGTTTTTCCTTGCCCGTATGTGGGCTCTGTACCGAGGATGTCGTTGTGGCTTGTGCAGCCCTTTGAGACACTTGTGATTTAGGGCTATATAAATAAACATTGATTGATTGATTGATAAATGATTCCCGAGCGCGGCCACCGCTGCTGCTCACTGCTCCCCTCACTCACCTCCCAGGGGGTGAACATGGGGATGGGTGAAATGCAGAGGATAATTTCACCACACCTAGTATGTGTGTGTGACTATCGTTGGGATTTTAACAGGACTTTAACTTTAACACGTTGCGCTCATTGGAGAGAGGTTGCACCTACTCTGTTGAAGACAGAAAAAAAATGCATACTTAAATAATTTTTTTTCATATAAGAAACACATCCATCCATCCATGTTCTACCACTTGTCCCTTTCGGGGTCACGGGGGCGCTGGAGCCTATCTCAGCTGCATTCGGGCGGTAGGCGGGGTACACCCTGGACAAGTTGCCACTTCATCGCAGGGCCAACACAGATAGACAACATTCACACTCACATTCACACACTAGGGCCAATCAACCTATCCCCAGGTGCATGTTTTTGGAGGTGGGAGGAAGCCGGAGTACCCGGAGGGAACCCACGCAGTCACGGGGGGAACATGCAAACTCCACACAGAAAGACCCCGATCCCGGGTATCTAACCCAGGACCCTCGTATAGTTAGGCACATGCACTAACCCCTGTCCCACCGTGCTGCCCCATATAAGAAACATTTTAATATATTATATTATATGTGAAAATAATTAACGTCATTTCAAAATATTACATGACAACAAAACGCATCAATTGAATTTGTCCAAATGTTGACACACACACACACACACACACACACACACACACACACACACACACACACACACACACACACACACACACACACACACACACACACACACACACACACACACACACACACACACACACAAACACACGCACACACACACACATACCCACAGGACGGAGGGCTCCCATCTGTCCATTGTCTGCGCAGCGCTAGCACTGATCCTGCAGCTGTGTGTGGAACTCTCAGTTTGCACGTCCTTCTGACATGTGCTTAATAAAACGCCAAAAAATGCTCGCAAAAAAGTGAAGAGTGTTGATAAATCACATTGTGCGTGCTAAATAATTATATGTGCATCTTCTCATTCCAGTATTGTGGGTAAATGTTTTGATGACCAGCATATATTTTGCATATTCATGAAGACAGATGCTAAATGGATTGCATGCTTTATTCTGCTCATTTAACAGACGCAATCCACTTTGCACACGTTTAGTAGATCAGCTTTGCGTGTGCTACCAAGTTTGCATGCAAAAATATTAGTAAATCAGGCCTTATATGTGTCTATTTGCTTAGACTAATGCAAAATAAATATATTTCTGTCAACTGAAACAAAAAAAAATGTTAGTAGGTAAATCTACAATAACTATATTCTAAAATAAATTCAAAGCTAGCTACAGAACAGAGAAAAACTGAAGGATGTGTTGGGCCACTTGGATACATTTTGGGCCTCAGAGCAGTTTTGGCCGCCCTCTTTTCTGTCAGAATGGAATTAATTTGGTATACTTTATTGATGCATTATATTTCCAGGCTTTCATGGGCAATGGAAAATGATATTTTGCCGACCAAATCTGGACTCCTGGCCGGATAAATGATCTTTGCGGTTTTTAAGGACCTATTGCAAAAAAGCTATTCAGAGCAATCCTTTTGTATAGATAGGGCGATATTTTTTTAAATTTCGTAACATTTGACAAAATAAAAAGACAGATATTAAATGTTCACTGCAGAAAATGCTGGTTCTCGGAAATATACAGTCTGTCTGCAAGCCGTTCACAGATTTTAAATGAAACCACGCCCCACCATTTACAAACATTTTATAATTTTTCTTTTAAAAAATTTACCCTGTTTAAATACTGTATATATCTTGAAGTCATCACCGCTACTTTTTTCTGCACAGACACAGTCGAAAATAAACTTTACAAACATTATATGGATTCACCCGGTCACAACATGAGATACACCTGCACACTCGCCAAGGGATTTAGACTTTGCCGTGATATTATGCACATGCCACAATAATATGAAAATAATACTTTAGCCCACCAGAGGGAGAGGTATTCCTCCCAAAACCCTTCATCTTCTGGGTAAGAGCTTGACTTACTGTCCAAATAATTACGTTCACCTCGCTGTGATGTCACAATGTAGCCAGACAGTAAAACCCCACAAACAGAGGTATCTAAAACTGAGTGTAAACTCAAGCCCAAATGCATGAACTTTAAGATTTGACGCATTGGCTTTGTTCAACACGAGTATCAAACATTGTAACAAAATGTATAAGTCAGGAAAGACTAAGTTCATCATAGGTCCCATTTTTTTTTCAGACACTAGCTTCTTTTTTATCTCTAGCTATGACTCACGCGAGCCAAATATTTGTTTATAGAGTAGAAAGTAACATTTTCGGTCTGTCACTGATTAAGATCTCTATTCCGTACCGAAAAAGTCTGATTAGAAATAGGGTTGTCCCGATACAATATTTTCACTTCTGATACAATACCGATATTGGCCAAAACCAATATTACACCAATACGATATCAGCAGGAATAATATATACTTTTATTTTTTCGTGTGGAATGTTAGAAAAGTCTTGATCAAGTGAAAATAGTCAAACAGAGAACAATGGTAGAATGAAAAACTCTAACCTATTTATTACCTGGAATGGACTTGTGCTGTCTTTAAATTGAAGTAGAAAGGTAATTGGTTTTTGGCAACATCTAGTGTCCACAATAATTCATTAAATGCAGCTCACACATTTGTTACTCAACACTATCTATTACATTTCAGCCTTGGATACTTTGTATGTGTAAGTAATATGCAACTATGATGATTTGATACTTGTTTATATTGACAAATGTGCTGTTTTCGACCGCTGTATTGTTCAATCAAGGACAGTTATTACGTATGTCTAACTTGTGTGCTTAGCTGTTGTGTAGTTGCAAGCTCCAAAGAGCCTATAGCCTACCATGTTTACATTTTGTAAATGACTTGATTAAAATAGTATATGAGACCCACCTTGTGTGATTATTGGAGGACGTTTACTGTGTATGTTAACTGGCTGTCCATAGGGACCCATTTCCGATATCAATTATCGGATTGGGACACTACTAATTAGGAATATTCGTAGTGTAACCCCCAAAGTGCTTAGTCTGGTTATCACACATGCACAGTGGCACAACACCAGTGGATGGCGGACACTAAGCAAAGCAACAGCAGCAGCTTAACCGCCTCTGCCGGCGTTCCCCTCGTCCGGCAACAGTCGCCAGATAAACAGCTCTCAGCAAAGGCGTTCTTAAAGGGTCGAGTACGAGGACAGACGTGGCCCTAATGATGTCCTCTGCCAACTGGCATTCTTGGACGTGGGCTCGGGCAGCGCTCCAAAGCATGGCTGCAGCGCTGGGAAAGTGAGCATGAGGAGAATCTCTTCTGAAAGGCACCAGACAATCCTTCAAATGGCTCTTTCTCTATGGGAAGGATTCTCCAGAGAAGGAAGGGGGCAGAGGGGGGGCTGGGACAAGGGCATTTTTTTTAGAGCTAAAAGAAGAACATTTAGGTCTCAGACCTGGAGTGTGACGCTGCTTTCGCTTTGGACCCCTGAGGTCCTCTGGGAGAACTCTGGGCTAGGAAGTGGCGCCAAGGAGACGATTACACACACCGTGGTTACAGGTTGGCGGTACACAGAAGCAAGAGTGTACGGGTGAAGTTGCACTTGATCATGCACACATATTCATGCTTTTACTTGCTAATAACTATAAATGTTACAGTACAATTCACCTACAGTCACATTATAGTGCACAAGCACTAAGCCATTTAGACACAGGTAAAAAAGTGAAAAATATGATACACAGTGTATACCAAACATTCACATTCATGCAAATACACTGATTTTTAGTCAAAAAAGTGTATTTGTGTTGTGGTTAGAGTGTCCGCCCTGAGATCGGTAGGTTGTGAGTTCAAACCCCCGCCGAGTCATACCAAAAACTATAAAAATGGGACCCATTACCTCCCTGCTTGGCACTCAGCATCAAGGGTTGGAATTGGGAGTTAAATAACCAAAAATGATTCCCGGGCGCAGCCACCGCTGCTGCTCACTGCTCCCCTCACTCACCTCCCAGGGGGTGAGGTTGATGAGTCAAATGCAGACGATAATCTTACCACACCTAGTGTGTGTGTGTGACAATCATTGGTACTTTTTTTAACTTTAACTATAGGCTCCAAGGTAGCAGCTACTCAACAGCAAAGCACACAATACCACGCAAGCTACACCAGTCGATCTTTGGGACCCGACCAAATGATCCCAAAAATATTAGGGAAAAAATATATATTTATCTACAGAACTGCCAACAAGCACACATTTTACCTCTAAACATACCCGCACGCCTCAGCCTCTCTCTGTTTAACCTCACATCTCGACATCTCGACAACGCGGCCACACCCCCCAACACCTGCTCGTCTATCAAACGCGTGTTGACGTGCACAAAAATCGAGTTGCAATAATGCATTAGGGCCGACTGCTGTAACGCATCGGACATTTTCTAGCATCCAACATCAAACAACTCTTTCCTCAACCACGACCATCATCGCTCACCTGTGACGGGAAGCTCACAAGCCAAATACGAGAGTCCGTGAACATTGCTTCAAAGTACGGATTTTGTGTTGATTTATTGTGCATACAAAAGTAAACATTGACACATGATAAAACAAGGCGAATGCTCAAGAAGGACGTCCCTGTTTATCCCCTGTTTTATCACACAGGATAAACCGGCCAGGTGAACAGCTGATTTTACTACTTCTGGTGCTGACGTAAGACAAGCATGTGACTCGCATTGCATATGTGGCCATAGGATGAACAAGAATACTACGAATATACTACGGTGACTATAGTGGCCATAAACAGTTGACTTCTACAGAAAGGCTGACCACAGTGCGCCGCAGGACCCATCTGTGGCCCGTGATTCGTTTGTCATTACAAAAAAACAAACACAAAAATACAGCAAAAATTGGGAAAACAGTAAGAAGCACAATGAGAAAGAAACTAAATGTTCACATCAGCCAATAATAACAACACAAGACAACAAACAAAAAGTATAGGCTCCAGCACCCCCGCGACCCCAAGAGGGATGCGGTAGAGGACAGATGGATGGCTGGACGGATATATATATATATATATATATATATATATATATATATATATATATATATATATATATATATATATATATATATATATATATATATATATATATATATATATATATATATATATATATATATATATATATATATATATATACAGAGGTTGGTATATAAAAGGTTGGTGACCACTGAGCTACAATAACGTGATAAGTGTCCTTCATTGAATAACATTGCAGTCTAAAAAACAACATTTGTCAATATGAAAAAGTTGGAAATAATTCTAGTATATTATGGTATGGTACAATATATGTCAGAAAAATACATTTTTGTGGACATCTCAAATGCTTACGTGTTTTTATTTTTCACTGGTGGTCTCGGAAGGTAACGCTTGCAAATAGCATGGATGTTTTTTGTATACAATTTAAGATAAAACAGTATTTTTCCCTATAAAACTGCTTTAAAAAGACAGGTCGTCTTATATTCAGGGGGTGTTGTCCTAGTACAGAGTACCAAATTTTCCGGACAATAGGGTGCACGGGATTATAAGGTGCACTGCCAATAAATGGTCTATTTTCGATCATTTTTTTATATATAAGGCGCACAGGATTATAGGGCGCATTAAAGGACTCATATTATTATTATTATTTTCTAAATTGAAAACACTTCCTTGTGGTCTACATCAGGGGTCGCCAACCTTTTTTGCACCACGGACCGGTTTAATGTCGGCATTATTTTCAGGGACCGGCTTTCCACTTGTGCCAGATAAATACAGCTAAAATAAGTGCATGAAAAATCAACCTGATGGGGACTGCAGATGGAAATCAGCCGTCGGCTACAATCTGTCACATTTATATTTTATATGTTCATTAATGTGCATTGTATCATGTCACAAAGTTATAACAAATGGCAACTTCCTATGAGGAGTTTTATTGTACATCTATAAACAAGCTTATTGGTGTGTCTAGTGGGACATGCGAAAGTTAAATCGGAGAAAATGCAGTCATTTATAAATTATTTAATGTTCCTCTGCGGCCCGGTAGCAAATGCTTCATAGACCGGTACCGGTCCCCGGACCTGTGGTTGGGGACCACTGGTCTACATAACATATAATGGTGGTTCTTTGGTCAAAATGTTGCATAGATTATGTTTTAAGATCATCTTCAAGTCGCTTTCTGACAGTCGCTTCAGGATGCGCCATTTTGTGGGCGGTCTTATTTACGTGGCTCACCTTCGACAGCGTCTACTCCCCGTCACCTTTGTTGTAGCGGTGTAGCGTGCAAGGACGGGCGTATAAGAAGTGTCAAAAGATGGAGCTAACTGTTTTAATGACATTCAGACTTCACTTAAAGTACGGAGCAGCATCTCCTCATCCGCCAGAAATGAGTCCCATCACAAACAGTCCGACTGGAATTGTAATAACTAAAGTTCCGTGGGTGAATAATGTAAACTCACTACACCGGTATGTTTTAGCGCTTTCATGGCGAGTTTACTGACAGATATAAGTAAGAACTTTACACTACTTTATATTCAGTGTTGGGTTAGTTACTGAAAACCAGTAACTAGTTACAATTAGTAGTTACTTTATTTCAAAAGTAACTCAGTTACTTACACCAAAAAGTAATGAGTTACTGTGAAAAGTAACTATTTAGTTACTTATTTCCCCCCCCCTTTTTTTAAGGCTCCCATTAATGCCCTTTTAGCCTTCATTTCAGTACTGTTATTGCACTGGAGAATAATACAATCTGTTGATCAACTTGACATGCATTTGCATCACTGAACTCAGAAAGCAATGTGGTCTACATACAACACACAAAGACAAAGATATGTTTCAAAGGGCCAATTTATTTCAGGCCAGAAAAAATTGACAAAACTATTTTAGATAGCTGCAACATAATGGCACTTTAACTTTAACTCTAAGTAGATAGGATCTTTGATCCAAGACACAACTTACATTTAACTAAAATGTTATTTTCTTTGTGCTCGACAAAAGAAAAGTATTGAGAATGTCTCCATGTTAAAAAACTCGACTTCTGGCTTCACCATGATGTCTTGTTAGTTGTTATGAGAGTAGTGTATGTGTGTGTGTGTGGCCCTTTAAGATATGACGACATGTGAGGTGAGTGACGTCAGTGATGTGAGTGGGCGAGAGAGGTGAGGGAGCGGCGACAGTGAGTGCGTGCAGGTGTTCTAGCTTGGTGGATGGCTGCGTCCAATAAAGTCACAAAGTTGCAACAAACCGCCGGTCTCGTCATTCACCCTCAGTTGTAAAGACCCTCTTCCGGGTAAAGTGAAGGTTGTTAGCCCCGAAGTACGCCTCCCCAGAGGGGAGGCGTGCTTTCCCCCACCCACAGAAAGCACGCCTCTTATTTTCCACCGGAGCGCTCCAATAAAACACACTCAGATCTTCTGTTTCTAGCCGATACTACATAAAAATAACGTAAAATAACGCAGTAACGCATCATGCAGTAACGTAACTGAGTTACTGCTAACGCGTTAGTCCCAACACTGTTTATATTCGAAATGGCAACAGCGGAGGATGAATGTCCCATAACAAGAAGGTAGAGAAAAAGAAGAAGCTTATCGACTACGGCGTCGCCATGAACTACAAAGGCAGATGCGCACAATTTTTCAAGACTTATGCAGATCCCAAATACAGATCAGTAGGTACCAGAAGGTAAGAAAAGTTGCTTTTGCATAAGATTACGAAACAAAACGGCAGATAATATGTCTTATCTTATACACACACACCATAATAATACTCGTAAGTTGAAGCACAGTACAATCCATCAAGCGGTGCGGCTTCATAGCTTACCAAAGTCGTACTAAAACATTTTGATGGATTTTTGATCGCCGTGTATAATGTATATTTTGGAACATATAAAACGGTGGTGTTTTTTACTTGAGTCATATTGCAGTCTACACGTATCTCTTATGTTTGACTGCCATCTACTGGTCACACTTATCATTTTACCATGTAACAAATAAAATAGCTTTGAGGTCGGTAAGCAAAACCAGAATCCTTCCGTACATTAGGCGCACTGTCGATTTTTGAGGGGAAAAAAATGATTTTAAGTGCGCCATATAGTTCGTAAAATATGGTAATAAATATCTTTACTGCAACATCTAATGGTGCAGTGTGACCTACATTCTACTATACATTATAGCACACATTATACCGACGTTTGTGTCAGTCATCTGCTGCTCTTAATGGTCGGGATAATTGCCTGCTGAGGGACAGGCAAAGAAAGAGAGACAACAAATCAGGGTCAGCGGCCTAATTAGTACACAAAGTTGCCATCCAATCTCCCAGCGGAATACCAGGAAATGTCAACCAAGTCATGGCTGGATAAAAAGCGGACCAAATTGCTGAGGACAGAGACGTTAGCAGTTTAACCCTTTTGTCACTCAAACATTGAAATGTGACATAAATGATCTATTCAACTTGACAGCTACAAGACCACAACATTGTTTTTCACTTTTGTAATGTCTACTGAAATACTGGAAAACACACTTTGGGTGAAGTGGAACAGTACCAAAATGGTGGAGCTTCCCAAACTGTAGTCTGATTGAGAAAAATCGCTTGGGCTAAGGGATAATAGAATTCAACCAAGAAGTCAAATGACAGGAAGACAATAAGTTCTAGATGTCCTCCATTGTTGTCATTGATTTAGCACGTTACACACACTGCTAAAATGTTAAAGGAGAATAATAAATAATGCAAAATCAATAATAATAATAATAATAAAACAATCTTAATACATGTCTTAATGTGTGAATCTAATGTTTTTTTTAAACTATTCGTACATTTTAAATCATATTAGTTGTTTGTACACGCAATGTACATTTGCATTTCACTGGAAAATGTTAACTTCTATATGTATTTAAATCACTGTTAATGTGATCTTGTGTTTACATTTGCTCTGCTGTTCTGTTTAGAACAGGGATCGGCAACCCGCAGCTCTCGAGCCACATGCGGCTCTTTACCGCCGCCCTAGTGGCTCCCAGAAACGTTGTAAAAAATGCACAAAAATGGAATAGATGGTGGAAAAAATTTAATTTTTGTTTTAATATAGTTTCTGTAAGAGAGCAAACATGACACAAACCTTCCTAATTGTTAGAAATCCCACTGTTTATATTAAACATGCTTCACTGATGAGAGGATTTGGCAAGCGCCATTTTGTCCTACTAATTTCGGCGGTCCTTGAACGCACCGTAGTTTGTTTACATGTACAACTTTCTCCGACGCTGCCACAGAAAGACGTGTTTTATGCCACTCCTTGTTTGTCTCATTTTGTCTACCAAACGTTTTATGCTGTGTGTGAATGCACAAAAGTAAGCTTTGTTGATGATATTTATTTGTGTGGAGTGCTAATCAGGCATATTTGGTCAGTGCATGACTGCAAGCTAATCAATGCTAACATGCTATTTAGGCTAGCTGTATGTACATATTGCATCATTATGCCTCGTTTGTAGGTATATTTGAGATCATTTAATTCCCTTTACTTCAGACCTCGGTGTATTTAATTTATATTTGCATGTCTCATGACACATTATCTGTATGTAATATTGGCTGCATGTCTGACAGTTGTTTGTGTGACATGTTGTTCCAGACCACAGCAAACGTTACCCAGATTGTAATAAATCCATTAGAAGAAAAAGCCTGCCGTTTCCTTAAACTTGGACACACACATCTATACCTTTGGCCATTCTAAGCCAGTAATTTCCAGAAGTTATGTCACCCTCTGAGAAGCCTCCGTTTTACTACTTTTTTCCAATGTTACAAAATGTGTAGAATAAATATTACAGTTCAACATTTCTATCAACAAAGATTTGCATCAGCCTGCGAAACATAGTCATTTTGATCGTTAATAGCTAATATAAACACTTACACCATGTGTTGCCTTCATTATAAGACTTATATAAGACTTAAAAATTTTTGCAGATCCAGAAGGATGTTTTTTTTGTATTTTTGGTCCAATATGGCTCTTTCAACATTTTGGGTTCTAAACCTCCTTGGTTTAGAACAATCACGGAGGAAAAGGACTCAAGACAATTTATAGGATAACAGAACACAAACAAATGTATATAATAACGTGCAGGCTTGACTGACCATCTGAAAGCATTTTTTTTTACCTATACATAAATAAAGTGGTGAAACTACTGCTGTTGGGATTCATGTATTGCCTAATTGCAACTATTCCAAAATAGGGGGAACATATTCAGTTATTGCAAATCAAATTCCACTTAATATTTACAAGTACCGGTATACTGCTATATTGTAGAGCCAAGGGATTATTTGAAATTATTTTTTAAAAAAATAGTCTGGGCTTTTACAGAAGACATGTGTATTCCCTAGTATTTTAAAACATGTTTAAAATAATATCTGAGTAGTACTGTGTGATATTATTTATAGATTCCAAAAAGAAAGACCATGAAAACTTCTCTTTTAGAACATCATCTGGATGAGTGTAGACATATGTCCAACTACCTGAGCTGTTTATTGTATTGCATATTAGCATCTATATAAAAACAAACTAAAAAAGCACTCATCATATAATATTTCTCCATAAACTACTCAATAACTATTTGCTTTATGAGGAGAATCACGGTCCCTCGATCGAGTTAATAAAAATTAATTAATGCATACAAAATCCACACAAAAATGTAAAACATGTAGATATCCTAAAAACCACTTATTGCTGAAATGTACTGCATATTTAAAGTAGATTTAAAAAGTAAAGTTGACCAGACTGCCCTACAACTTAGGTTAGTCACAGTATAAAGTAGTTCACTATGTTTAAAACTAAAATAATTCTCTCTGAGTGGGAGATAAATCAGCAACTCACATACACATGATAATAAAACAACTTTTGCTTCATAATTTAATATTTTGGTAGGTGTTTTTCTCTCCACTTTGTGGACCTGACCACCAGCCGAAGGATGTAAACACATGACACAAACAGGAAGTGTTGTCCCAAATAACATTGCTCCAGCTTGGAAGGTTGCAGCTGCCGAATTGGGACAAGACAATTGACTCCATCATGACTCCTATTGCTTCCGGGATAATATAACAAGCGATCTAATCGGAGACCAATCAGAGTGCACATGTGTCCAGTTCTCTGATTGGTTGCCTTTTTGACACAAATATAACACTGTGTCTAAACTTGCACGAGTGCACAGCAGTTATCTGAGCAAGTGTAGAAAAAAAAGTTGAATGCGCAAAAGGGAGAGTTTGAGAGAGCGGAAGAGAGGACGCGAGAGAACGCATCTGTCTGATTGCAGATAGCATTAATTATTGAGTGTTAATATGGATAATAGCAAACATGCAAACATTTTTATTGTGCACAAAATACATTTACATTCGCTCAACATTTTTATTTTTCGCTAGAGTTTAATTTAAAAATATTATGCATGTGCTTGCAAAACATTTTTCTGTCCTCAAAATCTGCATTTGCGACCTCAACATTAAGACACAAATATAACGCCACAACCTTCCTCAGTGCAGCGACTCGCGAGCACATATACTTTCACCTTGGACATGTAAATACCGTAAATACCATAGGGTGCACCGGATTATAAGGCGTACTGCCGATGAGCGGGTCTAGTCAGGTTTATTTTCATACAAAAGGCACACAGGATTATAGGGCGCATTAAAGGAGTCATATGATTATTCTTTTTTTCTAAATGGAAAACACTTCCTTGTGGTCTACATAACATGTAATGGTGTTTTTTTGGTCAAAATGTTGCATAAATTATGTTTTACAGATCATCTTCAAGTCACTTTCTGACAGTCGCTTCAGGATGCGCCGTTTTGTGGGCATTCTTATTTACGTGGCTCACCTTCGACAGCGTCTTCTCCCCGTCATCTTTGTTGTAGCGGTGTAACGTACAAGGACGGGGGTGGAAGAAGTGTCAAAAGACGGAGCTAACTGTTTTAATGACATTCAGACTTTACTTAAATAAATAACGGAGCAGCATCTCCTCATCCGGAAACAACAACACAGGAAATGTGTCCCGTGAAAAATCGTCCGACCGGAACTCTCTACTAACTAAAGTTCCTTGGGTGAATAATGTAAACTCACTATACCGGTATGTTTTAGCGCTTTCATGGCAAGTTTACTGACACATATAAGTTATAACTTTACACTACTTTATATTAGAAATGGCAATAGTGGAGGATGGATGTCTCATAACAAGAAGATAGAGAAAAAGAAGAAGCTTATCAACTACGGTGTCGGCACAGACTACAAAGGCGGACGTGCGCAAATTTTCAGGACTTATGCAGATTCCAAATACAGATCAGCAGGTACCAGAAGGTAAGAAAAGTTGCTTTTGCATAATATTGCAAAACAAAACGCCAGATAATATGTCTTACCTTATACACACACCATAATAATACTCGTATGATGAAGCACAGTACAATCCATCAAGCGGCTCGGCTTCTTAGCTTACCAAAGTCGTACTAAAACATTTTGATAGATTTTTGAGCGCCGTGTGTAATGTTCTATATTTTCAATGGAACATGTAAAATTTTAGTGTTGTTTACCTGAGTCGTATTGCCATCATAGTGCAGTCCACATGTATCTGTTGTGTGTGACTGCCATCTACTGGTCACACTTATAATTTCACCATGTACCAAATAAAATAGCTTCGAGGTCGGTAAGCCCAACTAAAATTATTCCGTACATTAGGCGCACCGGGTTATAAGGCGCACTGTTGCGTTTTGAGAAAATGAAAGGATTTTAAGGGCGCCTTATGGTCAAAAAAATACGATAGTTACTTTTTTGTACAGTATCAATAATTCGGGAGAATGTATTTCACAATCTTTAGCAGATTCTTATGTAAAATTGTTAAATTTGCACATTTCAAAATTAAATAGAGGATACTTAGGACAGAAACCAAAGGCATCACGAATTAAGTTGCGTGCCTATTTGCGATTGTCCGCGTGGAGGCAATAAAATGTTTAAGATTTTTTTTTTTTTTTAAATCACGACCTTATGGCAGCCTGTGCCGTGTTTTTAATGTAAACATCTGAAATGGCATGACCACATTGTTTACTGCAGAGAAAAGTCATACGCTGAAGCAATCAGAACCACTTGAAGGATGTGCAACTGAAAAAAGGCCTGATTTTTATTTTTTTACTATAAAAATATTCCAATATCGTCACCAAATGTCGACATGGTGATCATGAACAAATCCTCGGAATTCTTGCTAGTGTGCCTTGAAATCCCGATGACTGATTTTAAGGAAATTAAGTGAATTATTGCTGCAGCAGCACGGCCGCACTAATCCTCCTCTCCACATGCAAACTGATGTTCAATTAAAAAGCAGCAAGTGGAGGACAGAATGTTCCACTCATGAGTGCAGATGTTTGTTCAATCAGTGGGAACCAAGCAAGATGCTCACCAGCTTTCTAGTTTTCACCTGAAAAACTCAATTTGGTTTAGACTGCCGCAGCACGGTGGCACAGGAGTAAGTGAGTGTGTCTCACAATAAGAAAGTCCTGGGTTCGATCCCAGGTCTCGTGGTCTTTCTGTGTGGAGTTTGCATGTTCTCCTCGTGACTGTGTGGGTTCCCTCCGGGTACTCCGGCTTCCTCCCACCTCCAAAGACAAGCACCTGGGAATGTTGTCTGTCTTTGTTGGCCCTGTGATGAGGTGGCGACTTGTCCAGGGTATACCTTCCACCCGAATGCAGCTGGGATAGGCTCCAGCACCCTGCTTGTTTTGTACAGTACACAACGAGTGTATTGTAATGCTAATATTTGGAAACTGGACTTATAAGTTCGAAGACAATTTATTTAGCACATGTGTCATTATTACATCACCAACGATTTCAGCGAGCCAATCGCATGAATTGTTTTGGTTTAGTTTGTACAACGGACTCAATCTTGGGAGTCACATGAGATTTTTTTTTACTACTACTTCCTTGTACCACCATTACTATTACTACTACTACCACCACTACTACCATCGTTACTACTACCATTACTATTACCACAATTACTACTACTACTACTACTACTACCACCAGCATGACTGCTACTGCTACCACCCTTACTACTACAGTAGCTGCTGACGGAAGCAACATGTATATTTGATATATCATTTCATAGTTGTTGAGAACAAATAAATACAATGCATAAATGTAAGTTCATATTGTACACATAATGTGATTAAAAAGGTATTTATTTGGGCTATTTCATGCAAGTTTATGTTAACTTTATTTTGTTACAAACCCATGTAAATTGAGAGGGGAATATATTTTTTGTTCCGGTTTGGTCACGTTGTTGGGGGGACAATTAATATGTGACGCAATGACGGAAGCAGCATGAGACAACTAGTGTTTGACGTTAATGGAGTCTCGGATTGATAATAAACTTTATTCCCTTGGAGTTTGTGAGGCCAATGAGGTATGATTACTTCTGATATGTTTGTGAAATCAATGTGTTTTCTTTTATTGGATTTCAGACTAATTGTAAGTTCTGTTTGCTTATTTTATTAGTTCTGACGGCTCTATATTTGGCATCATTGGTAACGTGAAGAAGGCGTGGCTGAAATAAATGTCTGAGAGCAAAACGAACAACTTCAGCCTTGATTAAGACCTCAGAAGGAGTAACAACTACTACTACCTCTACCACTACAACTACCACTATTACTTCTACTACCACCATCAATACTACTACGACTACAACTACTACCACCATTACTATTACTACTACCAATACTACTTTTACTGCAAATACTTGGTAGTGGTAGTAGTAGTAGTAATGGTAGTACTAGTGGTAGTAGTAGTAATGATGGTAATAGTAATGGATGTGAAAGTAGCAGTGGTAGTAGAAGTAATGGTAGTGTTAGTAATAAGTAAAACTAATACTACCAACCTTACTACAGCCACCATCCCTACTACCACTACAACTGCCACGATTACTACTACCACTACCAATACTAAGACTACTACCATTACTACAATACTACTACTACTACTACCATTAATACTACAGTGTTACTACCATTACTATTACTATTGACAATACAACTACTGACACTACCAATACAACCATTGCTTATCCAACCACCATTACTACAACTACCACTACTACTATTACTACTACTAACACCACAGAAATTACTACTGCGGCCACCCTTACTACTACTAATACTACCTCTACCACTACAACTACCACTATTACTTATACTACCACAACTAATACTACCACTACTACTACTACCACTACAACTACCATCAATACTTATATGACTACTACTACTACCACCATTACTATTACTACTACCAATACTACTCTTACTGCAAATACTTGGTAGTGGTAGTAGTAGTAGTAATGGTAATACTTGTGGGAGTAGTAATGATGGTAATAGTAATGGATGTGAAAGTAGTGGTGGTAGTAGAAGTAATGGCAGTGTTAGTAATAAGTAAAACTAATACTACGAACCTTACTACGGCCACCATCCCTACTACTACTACCAATACGAAGACCACTACCATTACTACCAATACTACTACTACTACTATTACTACCATTAATACTACAGTATTACTACCATTACTATTACTATCAACAATACTACTACTGACACTACCAATACTACCATTACTTCTCCAACCACCATTACAACTACTACCATTACTACAACTACCACCATAACTACCACTACTACTATTACTACTACTACCACCACCATGACTACTACTGCTGCCACACTTACTACTACTACCTCTACCACTACAACTATCAATATTACTTCTACTACAACCACCAATACCACTACAACTACCATCCATACTACTACGACTACTACTACCATTAATATTACTACTACCAATACTACTTTTACTGCAAACACTTGGTAGTGGTAGTAATAGTAGTAATGGTAGTACTAGTGGTAGTAGTAATGATGGTAATAGTAATGGATGTGAAAGTAGTGGTGGTAGTAGAAGTAATGGTAGTGTTAGTAATAAGTCAAACTAATACTACCAACCTTACTACAGCCACCATCCCTACTACCACTACCACTACAACTGCCACAATTACTACTACCACCACTACCAATACTAAGACTACTACCATTACTACCAATACTACTACTACTACTACTACTACTACCATAAGAACTACAGTATTACTACCAACAATACTACTACTGACACTACCAATACAACCATAGCTTCAACCACCATTACAACTACTACCATTACTGCAACTACCACCATAACTACCACTACCATTACTACGACTGCACCATAACTACCACTACTACTATTACTACCAGTACCACCACCGTGACTACTACTGCTGCCACCCTTACTACTGCTACTACCTGTACCACTATTACTTCTACTACCACCATCAATACCACTACAACTACTACCACTACAACTACTACGACTACTACTACTACCACCACCATTACTATTATTACTACCAATACTACTTTTACTGCAAATCAATCAATCAATCAATCAATGTTTATTTATATAGCCCTAAATCACTAGTGTCTCAAAGGGCTGTACAAGCCACAACGACATCCTCGGTGTCGAGTGGGTCTGATATAATATTGTGAAAGTCCAACACATCAGCGAAAGTCCAGTCCATGGTGGGGCCAGCGGGAACCATCCCGAGTGGAGACAATACTTGGTAGTGTTAGTAGTAGTAGTAATGGTAGTACTAGTGGTAGTAGTAATGATGGTAATAGTAATGGATGTGAAAGTAGTGGTGGTAGTAGAAGTAATGGTGGTGTTAGTAATAAGTAAAACTAATACTACCAACTTCGCCGGCAGTAAGTCAGACACGTTTCCAGTGAGGGTTGGACTCCGCCAAGGCTGCCCTTTGTCACCGATTCTGTTCATAACTTTTATGGACAGAATTTCTAGGCGCAGTCAGGGCGTTGAGGGGATCCGGTTTGGTGGCTGCAGGATTAGGTCTCTGCTTTTTGCAGATGATGTGGTCCTGATGGCTTCATCTGGCCAGGATCTTCAGCTCTCACTGGATCGGTTCGCAGCCGAGTGTGAAGCGACTGGGATGAGAATCAGCACCTCCAAGTCCGAGTCCATGGTTCTTGCCCGGAAAAGGGTGGAGTGCCATCTCCGGGTTGGGGAGGAGACCCTGCCCCAGGTGGAGGAGTTCAAGTACCTCGGAGTCTTGTTCACGAGTGAGGGAAAAGTGGACCGTGAGATCGACAGGCGGATCGGTGCGGCGTCTTCAGTAATGCGGACGCTGTATCGGTCCGTTGTGGTGAAGAAGGAGCTGAGCCGGAAGGCAAAGCTCTCAATTTACCGGTCGATTTACGTTCCCATCCTCATCTATGGTCATGAGCTTTGGGTCATGACCGAAAGGACAAGATCACGGGTACAGGCGGCCGAAAGGAGTTTCCTCCGCCGGGTGGCGGGGCTCTCCCTTAGAGACAGGGTGAGAAGCTCTGCCATCCGGGGGGAGCTCAAAGTAAAGCCACTGCTCCTCCACATCGAGAGGAGCCAGATGAGGTGGTTCGGGCATCTGGTCAGGATGCCACCGGAACGCCTCCCTCGGGAGGTGTTTAGGGCACGTCCAACCGGTAGGAGACCACGGGGAAGACCCAGGACACGTTGGGAAGACTATGTCTCCCGGCTGGCCTGGGAACGCCTCGGGATCCCCCGGGAGGAGCTGGACGAAGTGGCTGGGGAGAGGGAAGTCTGGGTTTCCCTGCTTAGGCTGCTGCCCCCGCGACCCGACCTCGGATAAGCGGAGGAAGATTGATGGATGGATGGATGGATAATACTACCAACCTTACTACAGCCAACATCCCTACTATCACTACCACTACAACTGCCACAATTACTACTACCACTACCAATACGAAGACTACTACTACC